>NC_133363.1:15335347-15635347 GCF_049309525.1 Garra rufa | reverse complement strand
CGTTGAAATTTTATAGGTGGCGCTATCGAGCCATTTTGCCACACCCACTTTTGAAAACCATATCAGATGTAAATTTTCGCCAGGTCTGATGCGTGTGCAAAGTTTCGTGAGTTTTCGGGCATGTTTAGGCCCTCAAAAAGACTTTTCACTTTGGAGAAGAAGAAGAAGAAGAAGAAGAATTAAAGCTGCAAGCAGCGATGAACGGGCCCTCGCACCCGGGCTCACCGCCGACCGGTGGCTTTAGGAAAACAGCAAATGGTGGGTAGTATGCTTTTAATACAGTAAAAATAGGAGAAATATGTCAAAGTCACTTAAATGTGCCAAATTTCCTGCTGCCAGCTGGTGGCGCTATGCATATAACTGATTATTGGCATGTAGATGTGTTCAGGCCACCACTTTCATCAAACATATGAAGTTTGGTGCAGATTGACCTTGGTATGTTTGAGTTAGTGAAAGATATGATATATCCTGCTGCCAACAGGTGGCGCTATGATAATATCTGAATATTGGCCTTTAGGTGTCTTCAGGCCAGGACTCTTACCAAACCTGTGAAGTTTGAGGCAGATCGGACTATTTATGGCTGAGTTATAACAACTTCTATGTCCATGGCGAAACATCAAACTTTGTCAGGCCGCCACAGACACGCCCTTTAACGAAAACTCAAGATCTTCGCAATTTAACATCTTTAAGGCCTCTAGATCAGAATGACCAAATATAATGTTAATATCATTAAATCTCTAAGAGGAGTTTGATACAAGTCATTTCCTGTTGCCAACAGGTGGCGCTGTGATTATAATAGAATGTTGGCCTTGAGATGTGTTCAGGCCAGGACTCTTATCGAATATGTGAAGTTTGAGGCAAATCGGACATTTTATGGCTGAGTTATAACAAGTTTTATATCCATGGCGAGACCTCGAAATTTGTCAGGCCGCCACGGACACGCCCTTTACCGAAAACTCAAGATCTTTACAATTTAACATCGCTAAGGCCTTTATATTAGACTGACCGATTTTGGAGTTGATCTGTATAAATCTCTAGGAGGAGTTCGTTGTAGAGTACAGCATGACACTTCCTGTTGCCTGCAGGTGGCGCTATGACTATAACTGAATATGGGCATGTAGATGTCTTCAGGTCAGGAGTGTTATCACACATGTGAAGTTTGGGACAGATCGGACATTTTATGCCTAAGTTATAGCAACTTCCTTTTTCATGGCGAAACATCGAAATTTGCGAGGCCGCCACGGACACGCCCTCCGATGAAAACTCTAGATCTTCACAATTTAACGTCACAAAGGGCTTTAGATTAGACTCACCAAATTTGGTGTTTATCGGAATAAATCTCTAGGAGGAGTTTGTTCAAGTATGACGCCTGAAAATGGCAAAAATTACACAAATTTTGCTGAGAAAATTAATAATAACCGACTTCCTGTTGGGTTTGGGATTTTATCTCAAGAGGCTTTTTTGTAGGTATTGGTGTGTTACATGTGTGTACCGATTTTTGTGCATGTACGGTAATCACAGCTGAATGCGCACACCGCGGAACGTGTAAAGGTGGCGCTATTGAGCCATTTTGCCACACCCACTTCTGCAACCCATATCAGACGTCCATTTTCGCCAGGTTTGATGTGTGTGCAAAGTTTCGTTAGTTTTCGGGTATGTTTAGGCCCTCAAAAATGCGATTCATTCCGGATAAGAATAATAATAATAATTAAAGCTGCAAGCAGCGATGAACGGGCCCTCGCACACGGGCTCACCGCCGACCGGTGGCTTTAGGAACACAGCAAATGGAGGGTAGTATGCTTTTAATACAGTAAAAATATGAGAAATATGTCAAAGTCACTTAAATGTGCCAAATTCCCTGCTGCCAGCTGGTGGCGCTATGCCTATAACTGATTATTGGCATGTAGATGTGTTCAGGCTGGCACTTTCATCAAACATATGAAGTTTGGTGCAGATTGACCTTGGTATGTTTGAGTTAGTGAAAGATATGATATATCCTGATGCCAACAGGTGGCGCTATGATAATATCTGAATATTGGCCTTTAGGTGTCTTCAGGCCAGGACTCTTACCAAACCTGTGAAGTTTGAGGCAGATCGGACATTTTATGGCTGAGTTATAACAACTTTTATGTCCATGGCGAAACATCAAACTTTGTCACGCCGCCACAGACACGCCCTTTAACGAAAACTCAAGATCTTCGCAATTTAACATCTCTAAGACCTCTAGATCAGACTCACCAAATATAATGTTGATATCATTAAATCTCTAGGAGGAGTTTTATACAAGTCATTTCCTGTTGCCAACAGGTGGCGCTGTGATTATAATAGAATATAGGCCTTCAGATTGGTTCAGGCCAGGACTCTTATCGAACATGTGAAGTTTGAGGCAAATCGGACATTTTATGGCTGAGTTATAACAAGTTTTATATCCATGGCGAGACCACGAAATTTGCCAGGCCGCCACGGACACACCCTTCAACGAAAACTCAAGATCTTCGCAATTTAACATCGCTAAAGCCTTTTTATTAGACTGACCGATTTTGGTGTTGATCTGATTAAATCTTTTGGAGGAGTTTGTTGCAGAGTACAGCATGACACTTCCTGGTGCCAGCAGGTGGCGCTATGAGTAAAACTGAATATGGGCATGTAGATGTCATCAGGTCAGGAGTGTTATCACACATGTGAAGTTTGGGACAGATCGGGCATTATATGCCTGAGTTATAGCAACTTCCTTTTTCATGGCGAAGCATCGAAATTTGCCTGGCCGCCACGGACACGCCCTCCGATGAAAACTCTAGATCTTCGCAATTTAACGTCACAAAGGGCTTTAGATTAGACTCACCAAATTTGCCGTTGATCCGAATAAATCTCTAGGAGGAGTTCGTTCAAGTATGACGCCTGAAAATGGCAAAAATTACACAAATTTTGCTAAGAAAATTAAAAATAACCGACTTCCTGTTGGGTGTCAAATTTTGCTCCAAGAGGCTTTTTTGTAGGTATTGGTGAGCTACATGTGTGTACCGATTTTCGTGCATGTACGTGAATCACAACTGAAAGCGCACACCGCGGAACGTGTAAAGGTGGCGCTATCGAGCCATTTTACCACACCCACTTCTGCAACCCATATCAGACGTAAATTTTCGCCAGGTCTGATGTGTGTGCGAAGTTTCATGAGTTTTCGGGTATGTCTAAGCCCTCAAAAATGCGATTCATTTTGGAGAATAATAATAATAATTAAAGCTGCAAGCAGCGATGAACGGGCCCTCGCACACGGGCTCACCGCCGACCGGTGGCTTTTGGAACACAGCTAATGGTGGGCAGTATGCTTTTAATCCAGTAAAAATACGAAAAATTATGTCAAAGTCACTTAAATGTGCCAAATTTCCTGCTGCCAGATGGTGGCGCTATGCCTATAACTGATTATTGGCATGTAGATGTGTTCAGGCTGGCACTTTCATCAAACATATGAAGTTTGGTGCAGATTGACCTTGGTATGTTTGAGTTAGTGAAAGATATGATATATCCTGCTGCCAACAGGTGGCGCTATGATAATATCTGAATATTGGCCTTTAGGTGTCTTCAGGCCAGGACTCTTACAAAACCTGTGAAGTTTGAGGCAGATCGGACATTTTATGGCTGAGTTATAACAACTTCTATGTCCATGGCGAAACATCAAACTTTGTCACGCCGCCACGGACACGCCCTTTAAGGAAAACTCAAGATCTTCACAATTTTACATCTCTAAGGCCTCTAGATCAGACTGAGCAAATATAAAGTTGATATCATTAAATCTCTAGGAGGAGTTTGCTACAAGTTATTTCCTGTTGCCAACAGGTGGCGCTGTGATTATAATAGAATATTGGCCTTCAGATTTGTTCAGGCCAGGACTCTTATCAAACATGTGAAGTTTGAGGCAAATCGGACATTTTATGGCTGAGTTATAACAAGTTTTATATCCATGGCGAGACCTCGAAATTTGTCAGGCCGCCACGGACACGCCCTTCAACGAAAACTCAAGATCTTCGCAATTAAACATCACTAAAGCCTTTATATTAGACTGACCGATTTTGGTGTTAATCTGATTAAATCTCTTGGAGGAGTTTGTTGCAGAGTACAGCATGACACTTCCTGTTGCCAGCAGGTGGCGCTATGACTATAACTGAATAGGGACATATAGATGTCATCAGGTCAGGAGTGTTATCACACATGTGAAGTTTGGGGCAGATCGGGCATTTTATGCCTGAGTTATAGCAACTTCCTTTTTCATGGCGAAACATCGAAATTTGCAAGGCCGCCACGGACACGCCCTCCGATGAAAACTCTAGATCTTCGCAATTTAACGTCACAAAGGGCTTTAGATTAGACTCAGCAAATTTGGCGTTGATCCGAATAAATCTCTAGGAGGAGTTCGTTCAAGTATGAAGCCTGAAAATGGCAAAAATGACACAAAATTTGCTGAGAAAATAAAAAATAACCGACTTCCTGTTGGGTGTCAAATTTTGCTCCAAGAGGCTTTTTTGTAGGTATTGGTGAGTTACATGTGTGTACCGATTTTCGTGCATGTACGTGAATCACAACTGAAAGCGCACACCGCGGAACGTGTAAAGGTGGCGCTATCGAGCCATTTTGCCACACCCATCTCTGAACCCCATATCAGACGTACATTTTCGCCAGGTTTGATGTGTGTGCAAAGTTTCATGAGTTTTCGGGTATGTTTAGGCCCTCAAAAATGCGATTCATTCCGGAGAAGAAGAATAATAATAAGAAACGGAGCAGATCCAATAGGGTCCTCACACCATCGGTGCTCGGGCCCTAATAATAATAAACGAAGCAGATCCAATAGGGTCCTCGCACCGAAGCAGATCCAATAGGGTCCTCACACCATCGGTGCTCGGGCCCTAATAATAAACGGAGCAGATTCAATAGGGTCCTCACACCATCGGTGCTCGGGCCCTAATTAAAGCTGCAAGCAGCGATGGGAGGGCCCTCGCACCGGGCTCACCGCCGACCTGTGGCGAATGGTGGGCACTATGCTTTTAACATAGTAAATTTAGGAGGAATATGTGGAAGTAATTTAGATGTGCCAGATTTCTTGCTGCCACCTGGTGGCGCTATGTGTATAACTGAATATTGGCATGCAGATGTGTTCAGGCAAGCGATTTTATCAAACATATGAAGGTTGGTGCAGATTGAACATGGCATGCTTGAGTGTAATACTTGACATATCCTGCTGCCAACAGGTGGCGCTATTACGAAATATTGGCTTTTAGATGTCTTCAGGCCAGGACTATTGGCAAACATGTCAAGTTTGGTGCAAATTGTACATTGCATGTTCAAGTTAGTGTAAAACAAGTAATTTGCTGTTGCCAGATGGTGGCGTTATGACTATAACTGAATATTGGCATGTAAATGTATTCAGGCCAGGACTGTTATCAAACATGTGAAGTTTGGGGCTGATTGGACCTGGCATGCCTGAGTTACAGTAACTTCCTGTTTCATTGCATTATGAGTATGCTTTAGCACTTAGCTAAATGTTGCTAACATGTTTCTAGCATGTTGCTACCCTATTTAACACTTGTTGATATTTTTTAAATGTTGCTGGGTATCCACAACAGTATTAAACATGTGACTTCCTGTTGCCAGCAGGTGGCACAATGACTATAACTGAATATGGGCATCGGCTTGTGTTCAGACCAGGACTCTTATCAAACATATTAAGCTTGGGTCATATTGGACATTGTATGCATGAGTTACACTTATTTTTCTTTGTATTAATATCATGCTTTAGCTCTTAGCCTAGTGTTGCTAGCATGTTTTAACATGATTCTAGCATGATGCTAGCCTATTTAAAAGTTGCTAACGCTTTTTAATATGTTGCTAGGAGTCCGTAACACCATTAAACGCCACTTCCTGTTGTCAGCAGGTGGCGCTATGACTATAACTGAATATTGGCATGTAGATATCTTCAGGTCAGGACTGTTATCAAACATGTGAAGTTTGGGGCTGATTGGACATTGCATGCCTGAGTTACAGTAACTTCCTGTTTCATTGCATTAAGAGTATGCTTTAGCACTTAGCTAAATGTTGCTAACGTGTTTCTCGCATGTTGCTACCCTATTTAACACTTGTTGATATTTTTAAAATGTTGCTGGGCTTCCACAACAGTATTAAACATGTGACTTCCTGTTGCCAGCAGGTGGCACAATGACTATAACTGAATATGGGCATGGGCTTGTGTTCAGACCAGGACTCTTATCAAACATATTAAGCTTTGGTCAGATTGGACATTGTATGCATGAGTTGCACTTATTTTTCTTTGTATTATTATCATGCTTTAGCTCTTAGCTAAGTGTTGCTAGCATGTTTTAACATGATTCTAGCATGATGCTAGCCTATTTAAAACTTGCTAACACTTTTTAATATGTTGCTAGGAGTCTGTAACACCATTAAACATCACTTCCTGTTGTCAGCAGGTGGCGCTGTGACTATAACTGAATATGGGCATGTAGATATCTTCAGGTCAGGACTGTTATCAAACATGTGAAGTTTGGGGCTGATTGGACATTGCATGCCTGAGTTACAGTAACTTTCTGTTTCATTGCATTAAGAGCATGCTTTAACACTTAGCTAAATGTTGCTAACATGTTATAGCATGTTTCTAGCATGTTGCTACCCTTTTTAACAGTTGTTGATATTTTTAAAATGTTGCTAGGCATCCACAACAGTATTAAACATGTGGCTTCCTGTTACCAGCTGGTGGCGCTATGACTATAACTGAATACGGGCATGGGCGTGTGTTCAGGCCAGGACTCTTATCAAACATGTTAATTTTGGGGCTGATTGGACATTGTATGCCTGAATTAGAGTAACTTCCTGTTTCATTGTATTATTAGCATGCTTTAGCAGATTAGCTAAGTGTTGCTAGCATGCTTTACTATGTTTGTAGCATGTTGAATATTAAGTTTGGGTCAGATTCGACATTATATACATGAGTTACAGCAATTTCCTTTTGTATTTGTATTAATAGCATGCTTTAGCTCTTAGCTAAGCGTTGCTAGCATGTTTTAACATGTTTGTAGCATGTTGCTAGCCTATTTAAGACTTGTTAACGCTTTACAATATGTTGCTAGAAGTCCGTAACAGTGTTATACATATCACTTCCTGTCATCAGCAGGTGGCGCTATGACTATAACTGAATATGGGCACTTGCATGTGTTCAGGACCGGACTGTTATCAAACATGTGAAGTTTGAGGCAGATCGGACATTGTATGCCTGACTTATAACAACTTCCTTTTTCATGGCGAAACATCAAAGTTTGGCCGGCCGCCACGGACACGCCCTTTAACGAAAACTCTAAAGCTTCGCAATTTAACATCGCAAAGGCCTTATGATGACACTCAGCAAATTTGAAGATGATCGGATAAAAACTGTAGGAGGAGTTCGTTAAAGTACGAGGCCTGAAAATGGCAAAAACTGCACAAAAATCTTACAGGAAATTCAATATAACGGACTTCCTGTTGGGTTTCGGATGCTGCACCAGGAGACTTTTTTGTAGGTATTGGTGTGTTACATATGTGTACCGAGTTTCGTACATGTATGTGAAACGCAGCTCGAGGCGCACTCCGTTGAAATTTTATAGGTGGCGCTATCGAGCCATTTTGGCACACCCACTTCTGAAAACCATATCAGATGTAAATTTTCGCCAGGTCTGATGCGTGTGCAAAATTTCGTGAGTTTTCGAGCATGTTTAGGCCCTCAAAAAGACTTTTCATTTTGGAGAAGAAGAAGCGGAAGAATAATAATAAACGGAGCAATTCCAATAGGGTCCTCGCACTGCAGTGCTCGGGCCCTAATTAAAGCTGCAAGCAGCGATGACCGGGCCCTCGCCATATGCGCAGTCACCATCCCGATAGCATCAGGAAAACGGTGCCCAGTTGGCACATGCATTCTGTCATGTATCTGGTCTGTCTTCTCATCATGAACTCTTGCACACACATTCTGGACTGCAATCCCCATAAGCCACTGCACCAATCACTGCACACAGCTGCTCCTCGTTTTCCACCGAACTGATTGCTGCAAACACCTGTTTCACATTTACCCACATGCATTTAAGCCACTCACACACACAGCCACCTTGCAAAGTCTTATCGTTCCATATGGTCGTAATTCTAAGCGTTTTTCTCTGTGTTGGATTATCTGTGTATGACTCTGGACTGTGTACCCCGTTGACGATTCCTGCTTCCTGCCATTGCGACCATTCCCTGTCTATCGAACTGTTTCCCGGATTACCTACGTTGTTCCTGTTTTCTGGTGATTATTCTGGCCTGTTGACGATTCAAATAAATGCTGCAAATGGATCCGCACGTCTCAGTCTGACTCCATGTGACACATTCATAGTAACCCTCTGCCACTTTGGATTTAAAGTTTACAGAATTGAAAGGGTTAATTAAAATCAACACACAGACACATACACACAATATTTAAAATTTTGACATCCAGTTTAATTTGTTAACATTAACTATATTAGTTAACATGAACAATAATTAAATAGCATTTATTAATGTTAATTAATATTAAGCTAAAAAAAAGTATTCATATATTATTAAAAGGTACATTAGTACATTTATTTATATTTGTTAAAAATATTTGTGGGTTCATGTATTAATAATACATTATAAGGGTATTCTTAAGGCATTATAATGAATGCATAATAAATTATAAAAAACCTTATAATATGTTGTATCATCTCATGAGCATTCATAAGAACAGTTTTAATGTATTAGAATTTTTTTTTTTTTATTATAGCTTTTATGAGTATGATTACCTCCTCATAGTTATAATGTATAAGTCTCATATTTTGCCATCTTACTGATGTCACTTTACTTAAAGCATACAAAGATCACTTATAAGTAATAATAATAATAATTCTCAAATAGCCATAAGATCAGGTATCAGATCAGATGAATGTATAATATGATCAGTTTAATTATTTTGATGGTACCCGTTAGACAGCTTTTTATAAGTAACTCTGCAACTGCATGTCAGCTAGCAGTAATTATTATTTGTTGTGGTAAATATATGCTAACACTGTATTTAGACAGTTCCCCAAAAGACAAACTGATTATAAGTAACTTTGCAAGAACATGAACCTTCTACTTAGCCTAACATTAAACTAAGTCTACACTGTAAGGAGTGTTAGTTGGTGAGAGTTAGTTGTTAATAGTCAATAGAATAGAATATAATGTAAAAAATAAATCTAATGTGATATAGTCCATTACAAATGAAGTAGGTTTAAAATGGTGTCTACTGTGTGTTATAAATAATCATAATCTTAAAAGTTATAACCTCTAATATTTAAGTATTATAATGTATGATAATTGTTGTTATGAATATTCATTGGATGATATAATATAAGTTTTTTTATAATGCATTATGCGTTCATTATAATGCCTTAGAAATACCCTTATAATAGGGGCTTCATAGAAAGTGTTACCAAATCAGTGAGAGACAAACAAAACATTTCATAATTTTTCATTAAAAAAATAACTAATTTTTTTATGCTTTTTAGTGTTTATTTTAAAAATAGGTAAAAGTATTGTGACAGTACAGTACATAACAACTCCAAATAAATCTATGCATTCGTTTCTTTGTTGCACATTGAGAATGAACAGAATAGGATTAGAGGTAAAAATATTCCTTATCATGCGAGGACCTCTGGTGTTCATCCCTTGTATTACAGTCTTCATTTCTCCCTCTCTCACTTCTGGATACTTTTAATGTTTTTGGGGCCTCTGAGCATGATACAATTTTGATACCAAGCGTATTTTCTAAGAATGATTTGTTCTTCATATATACAAAGTTTTGAAGAGTTGGTATTAGGCACTTTAAAGATATAGAAAAATTAATGCAACTTTTTTTACTGTGACTTTTAAAAAATCACCACATCAACACCGTTCAAGATATCCAAAATCCGCTCACAATTTAGCATTTTGAGTATATTCTTATCATGTTGACAAAGTTTGGTGTGAACTTCTTGTTTCTGCTTTGTTTAGTATGATTTTATTTACAGCCTGATTTTTCCAAAAATCCACATTCAAATAAAAATACCCAACTTCTTGTTTATTATAGCTAATAAGTGTTAATTAGAAAGTTGTCCGGCTTGATGAGACCAATATATGTACCGAGTTTGGTGACTGTAGGCAAAACTAAACCCCCAACTTTTGTCAAAAGGTGGCGCTATAGAGTGCCTCCTCCACGCCCATTTATGGGCTTTTATCAGTGTCTAAATATCATTAATACAGATGTGTGTGTTGAGTTTCATGAAATTCCAAGTATTTTAAGTGGCTCGAAAACGCAAAAAACTAAACTTAAAGTTTGACACGTTGCCATGGCAACATGATAAAAGTTATCGATAATGCCCTTCACAGATTCTCATCGGCCGTGTTTCGACATTATTGGGATGAAGTTTCAAGCAAATTGAGTAAAATTAAGAGGCTGATTTAAAAGCATTTAGAAAACGTTGCGCTTTCTGCTGCCAGTTGGTGGCGCTATAACTTTAACTCATAATAGTCACATCTCTGTGATTGGCATCAGACGGTGAACAAACTGCTGAAGTTTGGTCAAAATCAGACAAAGTGTGTTAAAGTTATTGGATACTTCCTGTTTCTCATTTCTCGCCATAACTTTGTCGCCCCGCCACGGCCAAACCGTTCGAAATATCAAAATTCCCCTGGCAATTTTGCGTCCCCAATGTCTTGAGATCATGCTGACCGAGTTTGGTGGCCATCGGTGGATACACCTAGGAGGAGTATATCAAATTCCATTGCATGCGCTTTTTAGACATCCCTGAATAGCTGACTTCCTGTTGGGCGAAGCACTGACTTTGAGCATGAAAGTTGTTCGGCCCGATGAGTTCTATATGTGTATGAATTTTGATAAATGTAGGTCAACCGGTGTGTGCTCCAGTGTCCCTCAAAAGTAAAAATTTTTAATGCTGTGCCACGCCCCCCCCAGGTGACCCCCCCATGTCAAAGTTTGTCCGGCCCTGAGGGCCGCAGGTTCCAATGTGTGTGCAAAGTTTCAAGAGTTTTCGTGTATGTTAAGGGCCCCGAAATGACCCAAAACATTGATGAAATAATAATAATAATAATAATAATAATAATCCTTAGAAAAACAATAGGGCCTTCGCCCATTCTGGGCTCGGGCCCTAATAATAAACGGAGCAATTCCAATAGGGTCCTCGCACTGTAGTGCTCGGGCCCTAATAATAATAATAAACGGAGCAGATCCAATAGGGTCCTCACACCATCGGTGCTCGGGCCCTAATTAAAGCTGCGAGCAGCGATGAACGGGCCCTCGCACCCGGGCTCACCGCCGACCGGTGGCTTCAGGAAATCAGCAAACGCTGGGCAGTATGCTTTTAATACAGTAAATATAGAAAAAATATGTCATAAGTCATTTAAATGTGCCAAACTAGCCTCTGCCAGATGGTGGCGCTATGCCTATAAATGATTATTGGCATGTAGATGTGTTCAGGCCAGCACTATTATCAAACATATGAAGTTTGGTGCAGATTGACCTTGGTATGTTTGAGTTAGTGAAAGATATGAGATATCCTGCTGCCAACAAGTGGCGCTATGATAATATCTGAATATTAGTCTTTAGGTGTCTTCAGGCCAGGACTCTTACCAAACCTGTGAATTTTGTGGCAGCTCAGACATTTTATGGCTAAGTTATAACAACTCAATGAAAACTCAAGATCTTCACAATTTAACATCTCTAAGGTCTCAAGATCAGACTGACCAAATATAATGTTGATTTAATTAAATGCAATCAATGCAAGGACTTCAGATAATGCCAACTCTGAACCAATATGCAAAAATTTCCCTATACTCTGATGATGATGATGATAAGAACATGATTCATGATGATAACAAAATGTTATTATTGCTTGCTTTACGTCCACCACTTCTGCTTAAATGTCATCGTTACCTATCTGTACAATTTGTGTGTGGATATTGCTTTGCTGGTGACTCCTCCTGTTATGAGACATCACTCTTAAGCGCTACATAACTAAGAATCAATAAGGAAGACGGTGCCCAGTTGGCACATGCATTCACAGTAACCCTCTGCTAGTTTGGATTTTAAGTTTACAGAATTGAAAGGGTTAGACTTTAAAATCAACACACAGACACATACACACAAAATATAAAATGTTGCCATTCAGTTTTATTTGTTAGCATTAACTATATTAGTTAACATGACCAATAAATAAATAAATAGCATTTATTAATGTTAATTAATATTAAGCTAAAAAAGTATTCATATATAGTTTATGTACTGTGAATTAACATGAACATGAACACAGTTCATGTGGGTGAACAGCAATACACAATAAAGTGCTCTATAAACGCTTCATTCTTTCAAAATATCTTTAAAAACAAGTTGAGTATTGAAAGGGGCAATATATATATATATATATATATATATATATATATATATATATATAAAACTCGTCTTAAAATTTTATAATTTTCAGATGTTTTGAACAGATAACAGCAAAGCTTGTTTTGTTGTCCAAGTTTGTCTTGAAATTGTTAATTTAAATTTTATATTCAATAAATAACACTATGAAAATAAATGTCTATCAATGAAGATAAATCGCTAATGCTAAAAGTTGCATTTTTCTTAATCTTTTGCTATGTGACTGAATAGGACAAGTTCATGGTACAGTTCAGTAAAAAAACTGCAACAACTGCAAAATACAAACAATGAAAGACTTAGTGACCCTTTATATTTTCTCAAAATATCCGACTCTCAAAGATCAGACATATTTATGTCGATTACACTATATATATATATATATATATATATATATATATATATATATATATATATATATATATATATATATATGTGTGTGTGTGTGTGTGTGTGTGTGTGTGTGTGTGTGTATTTCTTCCTCAAAGATGGTCTATTGCAAAACAGTTTCACTCTCTCTATCTCCCTTTCACCCCTCCCCCCTGCACTCTCTCACTCAGACTGTAATTCTGTGGTGACTGAACACACACACATAATGACATTCAGCCTGCTGAGTGACAGCAGGTTTCTGATTTATTTTTTTAATTTTCTTTAATTCATAGAAGCTTGTATATAATTTATATTAACAGCACTTGCTCAGAATGATAAGATCTCTGTGTGAAAAAAGTTTTAAAGAGTTTGGATGCTGCACTTTAAAGATATAAAAAAAACTACGCTCATCTTTTTTACTATATCTTTAAAAAATCACCACGTCAACACCGTTCAAGATATCCCAAATCCGCTCGCAATTTAACATCTTCAGAATCTTCTCTTCATGTTAAAAAAGTTTGGTGTGAAAAGCTTGTTGTTCTTAGAAGTAGTGTGAATTTGTTTACAGCCTGATTTTTCCAAAAATCCACATTCAAATCAAAATAGCCGGCTTCCTGTTGGTCTTAGCTAATGAGTTTGATTTAGAAAGCTGTCCAGATTGATGAGAACAATATATGTACAGAGTTTGGTGACTGTAGGAAAAAACTAACCCCCCAACTTTTGTCAAAAGATGGCGCTATAGAGTGCCTGCTCCACGCCCATTTATGACCTTTCGCCAGTGTCTAACTATCCTTAATATTGATGTGTGTGTTGAGTTTCATGAAATTCTAAGCATGTTATCTGCCTCGAAAAGACAGGAATCTAATTTTAAAGTTTGACACGTTGCCATGGCAACAGCATTCGATTTATCATCGACCCCTTTACATATTCTTATCGGCCGGTTTTGATATGATTTTGATGAAGTTTAAAGAAAATCGAGTAAAATTAAGAGGCTGATTTCAAAGCATTTTGAAAATGACACACTTCCTGCTCCCAGTTGGTGGCGCTATAACTTTGACTCATAATAGTCACATTTATGGAATCGGCATCATACAACGAACAAACTGGTGAAGTTTCATCAGAATCAGGAAATGTGTGCAACAGTTATTAGACACTTCCTGTTTCTCATTTCTCGCCATAACTTTGTCGCCTTGCCACGGCCAAACCGTTCGAGATATCAAAAATCTCCTCGCAATTTAGCGTCCCCAATGTCTTGAGATCATGCTGACCGAGTTTGGTGACAATCCCATGGAATTCCTGGGAGGAGTACGTTAAATTCCAGAGCATGCGCTTTTTAAACAGCCCTAAATATCTCACTTCCTGTCAGGTGGAGCCTATGACATAGAGTACAAAAGTTGTTTGGCTCAGTGAGATCTATATGTGTACCGAGTTTCATATCAATACATGCAAGTATGTGTGCGCAGTACATCAAGTTTTCAAACTGTGTTCCAGGGGGCGCTGTAGAGGCCCTGAACCACGCCCGGGTCCCAGCCTCTGTGGCGTCCTGATGGCCGCAGATTCCGACGTGTGTGCAAATTTTCAAGAGTTTTTGAGTATGTTAAGGCCCCCAAAAGTGCCCGGAAGGTGTAAAAAAAATAAATAAAATTAAAGCTGCGAGCAGCGATGAACGGGCCCTCGCACCTGGGCTCACCGCCGATCGGTGGCTTCAGGAAATCAGCAAACGGTGGGCAGTATGCTTTTAATACAGTAAATATAGAAAAAAGTCATTAGTCATTTAAATGTGCCAAACTTGCTGCTGCCAGATGGTGGCGCTATGCTTGTAACTAATTATTGGCATGTAGATGTGTTCAGGCCAGCACTATTATCAAACATATGAAGTTTGGTGCAGATTGACCTTGGTATGTTTGAGTTAGTGAAAGATATGATATATCCTGCTGCTAACAAGTAAGAACAAGATTCATGATAACAAAATGTTATTATCGGCCCTCGCCGACTGTGAAGTCACCATCCCGATAGCATCAAGAAAACGGTGCCCAGTTTGGCACATGCATTCACAGTAACCCTTTGGACTAACCCTAACTGTCTCTCCTCCTCTCTGACTCTTTCTCTTACCACCCATCCCACCTCCTTACACTCAGCCACTTACCTCACAAACAAGAGTGCAGAGCAGAGTGAGATCAGATATGTTTTATTTTTTTATTTTCTTTCATTCGTGGAGTTTTGTATAATTATGAAATGAACTGTGTTTGATCAGAATGAACAGTTATTTGTATGAAAAAAGTTTCAAAGAGTTAGGATGCTGCACTTCAAATATATAATAAATCATTGAAAATTGAAAATGGAAAATGAAATTCTAAGCACACTCTCTGCCTCAAAAACAGGAAAAAAATATTTGAATGTATTTTTTATTTTTATTTATTTGCCATGGCAACAGCATTTGATGCATCAGGGACGCCTTTACAGACTCTCATCGGCTGTGTTTTTACATTATTCTGATGAAGTTTGAAGAAAATTGAGTACAAATATATTGTTTGTTGTTCGTTCGAGTTTGTTAGTTCATTACCCATTGTTAACAAAAGAGACCCTATTTTAAATAGTTACCATGTTTTATGATCTACAACCGTTTTTAAATATTATTTTAATGATCTATAAGCATCTGTGAAATAATTATAAACAAATATATTAAAAATAAATACATATTAACTTAGTTGATGTATTTGTTTCTCATTCTAATTAAGTGAACTGAGCAGTATAGTGTGATACTTATAAGATTTTTTATTCTATCAGTGAGAGTCTATATATGTATATAAATCATATAATTTTTCCTTAAAAGATTAAAAAAAGTTTGTAAAAGCTCTTTAAGCACCTATACAAAATAATTATGTAAAAGTACACTGACAGTACAGTACACATCAACTGATTCTTTGCATTATTGTCATTCTTATACACTGAGAATGAGCTAAATAGCATTAGAGGTCAAACGATTCCTTATCTTATGAGGACCTCTAGTGTTCATCCCTGGTACTAGAGCTTTAATCTGACAAATTTATATCACACTTTTAATGATTTTGGGGCCTCTGAGCATGATAACATTTTGAAACTACACGTATTACCTAAGAATTTCTTGTTCTTTATATGTAAAAAGTTTTGATGAGTTAGAATAATGCAATTTAAAGATATATGGAAATAACTCTCCATCTTTTTTACTGTTACTTTCATAAATCACCACATCAACACCGTTCAAGATATCCCAAAGCCGTTCACATTTTAACATCTTCAGTATCTTGGCACCATGTTGACAAAGTTTGGTGTGCACTGTCTGATTCTGCTATGAGTGATATGAATTTATTCAGCTATATTTTTCCAAAAATCCACATTCAAATCAAAATAGCTGACATCCTGTTGGTCGTAGCTAATGGGTGTAAATTTTTTGCAAAAAAAATCTGGTGATCAAAAATGATTAGGCTGTAGTTAAGAACTGTTAGTTTTATGGACAGTTAGAATGTTTTGTATATACAGACAAGGGCTTTATGATGGGCCTGATTTGAATTTAGAAAAATGTTTTATTTCTTAAACATGTTTGAAGTTCTTAATAGATTTCACTGTTGCACATTTAGTCTTTTTATTTTTTTTACAGTAATGTGCATTTTGCAGTTTGTTTACATGGTGTACATTGGATGCACATATTTATGACTTCTTGTTACAGTATTCATTTAAAATAAAAGTTGTTGTCGAATTGCCAAATTGGTCTCAATACCCTACCCTAATTCACATCCTAATGAATAAACAACCAAGAGTTTAAATATTCCCTTCTATCTCCTCCTCTCTGACTCTCTTTCCACCCATCCCCCCTCCCCACTCTCACCCTAACACTCAAAAAAACACACACCAACTTACCACGCACACACATAAGTGCAGAGCAGAGAGGGATCAGATTTGTTTTTTAATTTTCATTAATTCATAGATCTTTGTATAATTATGAAATGAACGTTGTCTGATCAGAATGACTAGTAGTCTGTATGAAAAAAGACTTTGGATGGTGCACTTTAAAGATATAATAAAATTACGGCTATCTTTTTTTACTCCGATTTCAATCAATTACCACATCAACACCGTTCAAGATATCCTAAATCTGCTCACAAGTTAGCATCTTCAGAATGTTGGCATCATGTCAAAAAAGTTTGGTGTGAATTGGTTGGTTTTCCCGAGAGAAGTATATAAAATTCCACAGCCTGATTTTTCCAAATATCCACATTCAAATCAAAATAGCCAACTTCCTGTCGATCGTAGCTAATGGGTGTAAATTAGAAATGTTTCTGGCTTGATGAGATCAATATATGTACCGAGTTTGGTGACTGTAGGACAAACGAAACCCCCAACTTTTGTCAAAAGGTGGCGCTATGGAGTGCCTGCTCCACGCCCATTTATGGGCTTTTATCAGTGTCTAAATATCATTAATACAGATGTGTGTGTGAAGTTTCATGAAATTCTGAGTATTTTAAGTGGCTCCAAAACACAAAAAGCTAAAGTTAAAGTTTGACACGTTGCCATGGCAACATGATAAAAGTTATCGATAATGCAATTCACAGATTCACATTGGCCATGTTTCAACATTATTGAGATGAAGTTTGAAGCAAATTGAGTAAAATTAAGAGGTTGATTTAAAAGCATTTAGAAAACGTTGCGCTTTGTGCTGCCAGTTGGTGGCGCTATAACTTTGACTCCTAATAGTCACATCTCTGTGATCGGCATCATAAGATGAACAAACTGCTGAAGTTTGGTCAAAATCAGACAAAGTGTGTTAAAGTTATTAGACACTTCCTGTTTCTCATTTCTCGCCATAACTTTGTCGCCCCGCCACGACCAAACCGTTCGAGATATCAAAAATCCCCTGGCAATTTTGCGTCCCCAATGTCTTGAGGTCATGCTGACCGAGTTTGGTGGCAATTGGTGGAAAGGCTTGGGAGGAGTATTTCAAATTCCATTGCATGCGCTTTTTAGACATCCCTGAATAGCTGACTTCCTGTTGGGCGAAGCACTGACTTTGAGCATGAAAGTTGTTCGGCCCGATGAGGTCTATATGTGTATGAATTTTGATAAATGTAGGTCAACTGGTGTGTGCTCCAGAGTCCCTCAAAAGTAAAAATTTTTAACGCTGTGCCACGCCCCCCCCAGGTGACCCCCCCATGTCAAAGTTTGTCCGGCCCTGATGGCCGCAGGTTCCAATGTGTGTGCAAAGTTTCAAGAGTTTTCGTGTATGTTAAGGGCCCCGAAATGACCCAAAACATTGATGAAATAATAATAATAATAATCCTTAGAAAAACAATAGGGCCTTCGCCCATTCTGGGCTCGGGCCCTAATTAAAGCTGCAAGCAGCGATGGGAGGGCCCTCGCACCGGGCTCACCGCCGACCTGTGGCGAATGGAGGGCACTATGCTTTTAACATAGTAAATTTAGGAGTTTTATGTGGAAGTCATTTAGATGTGTCAGATTTCTTGCTGCCACCTGGTGGCGCTATGTGTATAACTGAATATTGGCATGCTGATGTGTTCAGGCCAGCGATTGTATCAAACATATGAAGTTTGGTGCAGCTTGAACATGGCATGCTTGAGTGTAATACATGACATATCCTGCTGCCAACAGGTGGCGCAATTACGGAATATTGGGTTTTAGATGTCTTCAGGCCAGGACTATTGCCAAACATGTCAAGTTTTGTGCAAATTGTACATTGCATGTTTAAGTTAGTGTAAAACATGTAATTTGCTGTTGCCAGCTGGTGGCGCTATGACTATAACTGAATATTGGCATGTAAATGTATTCAGGCCAGGACTCTTATCAAACAAATTAAGTTTGGGGCTGATTGGACATTGCATGCCTGAGTTACAGTAACTTCCTGTTTCATTGCATTAAGAGTATGCTTTAGCACTTAGCTAAATGTTGGAAACATGTTTCTAGCATGTTGCTACCCTATTTAACACTTGTTGATATTTTTAAAATGTTGCTGGGCTTCCACAACAGTATTAAACATGTGACTTCCTGTTGCCAGTAGGTGGCACTATGACTATAACTGAATATGGGCATGGGCTTGTGTTCAGACCAGCACTCTTATCAAACATATTAAGCCTGGGTCAGATTGGACATTGTATGCATGAGTTACACTTATTTTTCTTTGTATTAATATCATGCTTTAGCTTTTAGCTAAGTGATGCTAGTATTTTTTACATGATTGTAGCATGATGCTAGCCTATTTAAAACTTGCTAACACTTTTTAATATATTGCCAGGAGTCCGTAACACCATTAAACATCACTTCCTGTTGTCAGCAGGTGGCGCTGTGACTATAACTGAATATGGGCATGTATATATCTTCAGGCCAGGACTCTTATCAAACATGTGAAGTTTGGGACTGATTGGACATTGCATGCCTGAGTTACAGTAACTTCCTGTTTCGTTGCATTAAGAGCATGCTTTAGCACTTAGCTAAATGTTGCTAACATGTTATAGCATGTTTCTAGCATGTTGCTATCCTGTTTAACACTTGTTGATATTTTTAAAATGTTGCTAGGCATCCACAACAGTATTAAACATGTGGCTTCCTGTTACCAGCTGGTGGCGCTATGACTATAACTGAATACGGGCATGGGCGTGTGTTCAGGCCAGGACTCTTATCAAACATGTTAAGTTTGGGGCTGATTGGACATTGTATGCCTGAGTTAAAGTAACTTCCTGTTTCACTGTATTATTAGCATGCTTTAGCATATTAGCTAAGTGTTGCTAGCTGGCTTTACTATGTTTGTAGCATGTTGAATATTAAGTTTGGGTCAGATTCGACATTATATACATGAGTTACAGCAATTTCCTTTTGCATTTGTATTAATAGCATGCTTTAGCTCTTAGCTAAGTGTTGCTAGCATGTTTTAGCATGTTTGTAGCATGTTGCTAGCCTATTTAAGACTTGTTAACGCTTTTCAATATGTTGCTAGGAGTCCGTAACAGTGTTAAACATGTCACTTCCTGTTGTCAGCAGGTGGCGCTATGACTATAACTGAATATGGGCATTGACGTGTGTTCAGGACCGGACTGTTATCAAACATGTGAAGTTTGAGGCAGATCGGACATCGTATGCCTGAGTTATAGCAACTTCCTTTTTCATGGCGAAACATCAAAGTTTGTCCGGCCGCCACGGACACGCCCTTTGACGAAAACTCTAAAGCTTCGCAATTTAACATCGCAAAGGCATTATGATGACACTCAGCAAATTTGAAGATGATCGGATAAAAACTGTAGGAGGAGTTCGTTAAAGTACGAGGCCTGAAAATGGCAAAAACTGCACAAAAATCGTACAGGAAATTCAATATAACGGACTTCCTGTTGGGTTTCGGATGTTGCACCAGGAGACTTTTTTGTAGGTGCTGGTGTGTTACATATGTGTACCGAGTTTCGTACATGTACGTGAAACGCAGCTCGAGGCGCACTCCGTTGAAATTTTATAGGTGGCGCTATCGAGCCATTTTGGCACACCCACTTCTGAAAACCATATCCGATGTAAATTTTCGCCAGGTCTGATGCGTGTGCAAAGTTTGGTGAGTTTTCGGGCATGTTTAGGCCCTCAAAAAGACTTTTCATTTTGGAGAAGAAGAAGAATCAGAAGAAGAATTAAAGCTGCGAGCAGCGATGAACGGGCCCTCGCACCCGGGCTCACCGCCGACCGGTGGCTTCAGGAAAACAGCAAACGGTGGGCAGTATGCTTTTAATACAGTAAATGTAGGAGAAATATGTCAAAGTCACTTAAATGTGCCAAACTTGCCGCTGCCAGCTGGTGGCGCTATGCCTATAACTGATTATTGGCATGTAGATGTGTTCAGGCCAGCACTATTATCAAACATATGAAGTTTGGTGCAGATTGACCTTGGTATGTTTGAGTTAGTGAAATATATGAGATATCCTGCTGCCAACAGGTGGCGCTATGATAATATCTGAATATTGGTCTTTAGGTGTCTTCAGGCCAGGACTCTTACCAAACCTGTGAATTTTGTGGCAGATCAGACATTTTCAGGCTAAGTTATAACCACTTCTATGTCTATGCAGAAACATCAAACTTTGTCAGGCCACCACGGACATGCCCTTAAATGAAAACTCAAGATCTTCACAATTTAACATCTCTAAGGCTTCAAGATCAGACTGACCAAATATAATGTTGATTTAACTAAATGCAATCAATGCAAGGACTTCAGATAAATGCCAACTGTGAACCAGTATGCTACAAATGATGATAAGAACATGATTCATGATGATAGCAAAATGTTATTATTGCTTCCTTTACATCCACCACTTCTGCTTAAATGTCATTGTTACCTATCTGTACAATTTTTGTGTGGATATTGCTTTGCTGGTGACTCCTGTTATAAGACATCACTCTTAAGTGCTACATAACTAAGAATCAATAAGGAAGACGGTGCCCAGTTGGCACATGCATTCACAGCAATCCTCTGCTAGTTTGGATTTTAAGTTTACAGAATTGAAAGGGTTACACTTTAAAATCAACACACAGACACATACACACAAAATATAAAATGTTGCCATCCAGTTTCATTTGTTAAAATTAACTATATTAGTTAACATGACCAATAAATAAATAGCATTTATTAATGTTAATTAATATTAAGCTAAAAAAAGTATTCATAGAAAGTTTATGTACTGTGAATTAACATGAACATGAACACAGTTCATGTGGGTGTACAGCAATACACAATAAAGTGCTCTATAAACTCTTCATTCTTTAAAATATCTTTAAAAATCAAGTTGAGTGTTTTAACGGGGTGATATATATATATTTATAACTGATCTTAAAATTATGGTTTTCAGATGTTTTGAAGAGATAACAGTAACGTTTGTTTTGTTGTCAAAGTTTGTCATAATTTTGTATTATTATTATTTTATATTCAATAAATAACACTATGTAAATATTGTCTATCAATGAAGATAAATTGATCATGCTAAAAAGTTGTATTTTTTTAAATCTTTTGCTATGTGACTGAATAGGACAAGTTCATGGTACAGTTAAGTAAAAAATTAATAAAAAACAACAACTGCAAAATACGAACAATGAAAGACTAAGTGACCCTTTATATTTTCTCAAAATATCAGACTCTCAAAGATCAGACATATTTATGTAATTAAAATACATATGTGCATTTTTTGTTCAAAGATGGTCTGTAGGATGGCTCTGTACTCTGTCACCCTCTCTGCCTCTCACCCCTCCCCCCTGCAATAATGAGCTTCTCTGTGCCTGACTGAACGCACACACATACTGTAGAGACATTCACCAGAGTGACAGCAGGTTTCTGAGTTATTTTTTTAATTTTCTTTAATTCATTGAAGCTTGTATAAAATTAATATTTCCAGCACTTGCTCAGAATGATTAGATCTCTGTGTGAAAAAAGTTTTAAAGAGTTTGGATGCTGCACTTTAAAGATATAAAAAATTAGGGTTATGTTTTTTACTATATCTTTAAAAAATCACCACGTCAACACCGTTCGAGATATCCAAAATCCGCTCGCAATTTAACATCTTCAGAATCTTCTCTTCATGTTAAAAAAGTTTGGTGTGAACAGCTGGTTGTTCTTAGGAGTAGTGTGAATTTGTTTACTACCTGATTTTTCAAAAAATCCACCTTCAAATCAAAATAGCCTGCTTTCTGTTGGTCTTAGCTAATGAGTTTGATTTAGAAAGTTGTCCAGATTGATGAGAACAATATATGTACAGAGTTTGGTGACTGTAGGAAAAACTAACCCCCCAACTTTTGTCAAAAGATGGCGCTATAGAGTGCCTGCTCCACGCCCATTTATGACCTTTTGCCAGTGTCTAACTATCATTAATATTGATGTGTGTGTTGAGTTTCATGAAATTCTAAGCATGTTATCTGCCTCGAAAAGACAGGAATGTAATTTTAAAGTTTGTCACGTTGCCATGGCAACAGCATTTGATTTATCATCGACCCCTTTACATATTCTTATCGGCCGTGTTTTGACATGATTTTGATGAAGTTTAAAGAAAATCGAGTAAAATTAAGAGGCTGATTTCAAAGCATTTTGAAAATGACACGTTTCCTGCTGCCAGTTGGTGGCGCTATAACTTTGACTCATAATAGTCACATTTATGGAATCGGCATCATACAAGGAACAAACTGGTGAAGTTTCATCAGAATCAGGCAATGTGTGCAACAGTTATTAGACACTTCCTGTTTCTCATTTCTCGCCATAACTTTGTCGCCTTGCCACGGCCAAACCGTTCGAGATATCAAAAATCTCCTCGCAATTTAGCGTCCCCAATGCCTTGAGATAATGCTGACCGAGTTTGGTGACAATCGCATGGAATTCCTGGGAGGAGTACGTTAAATTCCAGAGCATGCGCTTTTTAAACAGCCCTAAATATCTCACTTCCTGTTGCGTGGAGCCCATGACATAGAGTACAAAAGTTGTTCAGCTCGATGAGTTCTATATGTGTACCGAGTTTCATATGAGTACGTGCAAGTATGTGTGCGCAGTACATCAAGTTTTCAAACTGTGTTCCAGGGGGCGCTGTAGATGCCCTGAACCACGCCCGGGTCCCAGCCTCTGTGGCGTCCGGACGACGGCAGATTCCAACGTGTGTGCAAATTTTCAAGAGTTTTTGAGTATGTTAAGGCCCCCAAAAGTGCCCCAACGGTTGAAAAAAAATAAAAATAAAAAAAAAAACAAATAAGAATCCTTAGAAGAACAATAGGGCCTTCGCCCTTTTGGGCTCGGGCCCTAATAATAATAAACGGAGCAATTCCAATAGGGTCCTCGCACTGTAGTGCTCGGGCCCTAATTAAAGCTGCGAGCAGCGATGAACGGGCCCTCGCACCCGGGCTCACCGCCGACCGGTGGCTTCAGGAAAACAGCAATCGGTGGGCAGTATGCTTTTAATACAGTAAATATAGAAAAAATATGTCATAAGTCATTTAAATGTGCCAAAATTGCTGCTGCCAGCTGGTGGCGCTATGCCTATAACTGATTATTGGCATGTAGATGTGTTCAGGCCAGCACTATTATCAAACATATGAAGTTTGGTGCAGATTGACCTTGGTGTGTTTGAGTTAGTGAAATATATGAGATATCCTGCTGCCAACAGGTGGCGCTATGATAATATCTGAATATTGGTCTTTAGGTGTCTTCAGGCCAGGACTCTTACCAAACCTGTGAATTTTGTGGCAGATCAGACATTTTCAGGCTAAGTTATAACCACTTCTATGTCTATGCAGAAACATCAAACTTTGTCAGGCCACCACGGACATGCCCTTTAATGAAAACTCAAGATCTTCACAATTTAACATCTCTAAGGCCTCAAGATCAGACTGACCAAATATAATGTTGATTTAATTAAATGCAATCAATGCAAGGACTTCAGATAGATGCCAACTGTGAACCAGTATGCTACAAATAAGAACATGTAATTCATGATGATAGCAAAATGTTATTATTGCTTCCTTTATATCCACCACTTCTGCTTAAATGTCATTGTTACCTATCTGTACAATTTTTGTATAATATATTTTTGTATAAAATCAATTGTTGTCATAACTAAGAATCAATAAGGAAGACGGTGCCCAGTTGGCACATGCATTCACAGTAACCATCTGCTAGTTTGGATTTTAAGTTTACAGAATTGAAAGGGTTACACTTTAAAATCAACACACAGACACATACACACAAAATATAAAATGTTGCCATCCAGTTTCATTTGTTAAAATTAACTATATCAGTTAACATGACCAATAAATAAATAGCATTTATTAATGTTAATTAATATTAAGCTAAAAAAAGTATTCATATAAAGTTTATGTACTGTGAATTAACATGAACATGAACACAGTTCATGTGGGTGTACAGCAATACACAATAAAGTGCTCTATAAACGCTTCATTCTTTCAAAATATCTTTAAAAATCAAGTTGAGTATTTTAACGGGGTGATACATATATATAACTGATCTTAAAATTATGGTTTTCAGATGTTTTGAAGAGATAACAGTAACGTTTGTTTTGTTGTCAAAGTTTGTCTTAATTTTTTATTATTATGATTTTATATTCAATAAATAACACTATGTAAATATTGTCTATCAATGAAGATAAATTGATCATGCTAAAAAGTTGTATTTTTTTAAGTCTTTTGCTATGTGACTGAATAGGACAAGTTCATGGTACAGTTAAGTAAAAAATAAATAAAAAACAACAACTGCAAAAAATGAACAATGAAAGACTTAGTGACCCTTTATATTTTCTCAAAATATCAGACTCTCAAAGATCAGACATATTTATGTAATTACACTACATACAGTATGTGCATTTTGTTCAAAGATGGTCTGTAGGATGGCTCTCTACTCTGTCACCCTCTCTGCCTCTCACCCCTCCCCCCTGCAAAAATGAGCTTCTCTGTGCCTGACTCAACGCACACACATACTGTAGAGACATTCACCAGAGTGACAGCAGGTTTCTGAGTTCTTTTTTAAATTTTCTTTAATTCATAGAAGCTTGTATACATTTTTTATTTCCAGCACTTGCTCAGAATGATTAGATCTCTGTGTGAAAAAAGTTTTAAAGAGTTTGGATGCTGCACTTTAAAGATATAAAAATATTTTTTACTATATCTTTAAAAAATCACCACGTCCACACCGTTCAAGATATCCAAAATCCGCTCGCAATTTAACATCTTCAGAATATTCTCTTCATGTTAAAAAAGTTTGGTGTGAACAGCTGGTTGTTCTTAGAAGTAGTGTGCATTTGTTTACAGCCTGATTTTTCCAAAAATCCACATTCAAATCAAAATAGCCGGCTTCCTGTTGGTCTCAGCTAATGAGTTTGATTTAGAAAGTTGTCCAAATTGATGAGATTAATATATGTACAGAGTTTGGTGACTGTAGGAAAAACTAACCCCCCAACTTTTGTCAAAAGATGGCGCTATAGAGTGCCTGCTCCACGCCCATTTATGACCTTTTGCCAGTGTCTAACTATCATTAATATTGATGTGTGTGTTGAGTTTCATGAAATTCTAAGCATGTTAACTGCCTCGAAAAGACAGGAATCTAATTTTAAAGTTTGACATGTTGCCATGGCAACAGCATTCGATTTATCATCGACCCCTTTACATATTCTCATCGGCCGTGTTTTGACATGATTTTGATGAAGTTTAAAGAAAATCGAGTAAAATTAAGAGGCTGATTTCAAAGCATTTTGAAAATGTCACACTTCCTGCTGCCAGTTGGTGGCGCTATAACTTTGACTCATAATAGTCACATTTATGGAATTGGCATCATACAACGAACAAACTGGTGAAGTTTCATCAGAATCAGGCAATGTGGTCAACAGTTATTAGACACTTCCTGTTTCTCATTTCTCGCCATAACTTTGTCGCCTTGCCACGGCCAAACCGTTCGAGATATCAAAAATCTCCTCGCAATTTAGCGTCCCCAATGTCTTGAGATCATGCTGACCGAGTTTGGTGACAATCCTATAGAAATCCTGGGAGGAGTACGTTAAATTCCAGAGCATGCGCTTTTTAAACAGCCCTAAATATCTCACTTCCTGTCAGGTGGAGCCTATGACATAGAGTACAAAAGTTGTTTGGCTCAGTGAGATCTATATGTGTACCGAGTTTCATATCAATACATGCAAGTATGTGTGCGCAGTACATCAAGTTTTCAAACTGTGTTCCAGGGGGCGCTGTAGAGGCCCTGAACCACGCCCGGGTCCCAGCCTCTTTGGCGTCCTGATGGCCGCAGATTCCGACGTGTGTGCAAATTTTCAAGAGTTTTTGAGTATGTTAAGGCCCCCAAAAGTGCCCGGAAGGTTGAAA
Organism: Garra rufa; assembly: GCF_049309525.1. Taxonomy (NCBI): domain Eukaryota; kingdom Metazoa; phylum Chordata; class Actinopteri; order Cypriniformes; family Cyprinidae; genus Garra; species Garra rufa. The sequence continues at coordinate 15,608,625 of NC_133363.1, read as the reverse complement.
AAAAGAAAAAAAAAAAAAAATAATAATAATAATTAAAGCTGCGAGCAGCGATGAACGGGCCCTCGCACCCGGGCTCACCGTCGACCGGTGGCTTTAGGAAAACAGCAAACGGTGGGCAGTATGCTTTTAATACAGTAAATATATGAGAAATATGTCATAAGTCATTTAAATGTGCCAAACTTCCCATTGGCAGCTGGTGGCGCTATGCCTATAAATGGCATGTAGATGTGTTCAGGCCAGCACTATTATCAAACATATGAAGTTTGGTGCAGATTGACCTTGATATGTTTGAGTTAGTGAAAGATATGATATATCCTGGTGTCAACAGGTGGCGCTATGATAATATCTGAATATTGGCCTTTAGGTGTCTTCAGGCCACGACTCTTACCAAACCTCTGAAGTTTGAGGCAGATCAGACATTTTATGGCTGAGTTATTACACCTATGTCCATGGCGAAACATCAAACTTTGTCAGGCCGCCACTGAAACTCAAGATCTTCACAATTTAACATCTCTAAGGCCTCTAGATCAGACTGACCAAATATAATGTTGATTTCATTAAATGTCTAGGAGGAGTTTGCTATAAACCTAATCCCCTGCAAGGACTTCAGATAATGCCAACTGTGAACCAAATGTGAACATTTTCCCTATATTCTGATGATGATGATAAGAACATGTAATTCATGATGATAACAAAATGTTATTATTGCTTGCATTACATTCACCACTTCTGCTTAAATCGTTACCTATCTGTACAATTTGTATGTGGATATTGCTTTGCTGGTGACTCCTGTTATAAGACATCACTCTTAAGCGCTACATAACTAAGAATCAATTAGGAAAACGGTGCACAGTTGGCAAATGCATTCACAGTAACCCTCTGCTTGTTTGGATTTTAAGTTTACTGAATTGAAAGGGTTACACTTGAAAATCAACACAGAGACACATACACACAATATATAAAATGTTGCCATCCAGTTTCATTTGTTAACATTAACTATATTAGTTAACATGAACAATAATTAAATAGCATTTATTAATGTTAATTAATATTAAGCTAAAAAAAAAGTATTCATATATTGTTTAAAGGTAAATTAGTATCTTTTAGTTTATGTACTATGAATTAACATAAACATGAACACAGTTCATGTGGGTGTACAGCAATACACAATAAAGTGCTCTATAAACGCTTAATTCTTTCAAAATATCTTTAAAAATCAAGTTGAGTGTTTTAATGGGGCGATATATATATAACTGATCTTCAAATGATGGTTTTCGGATGTTTTGAACAGATAACAGCAAAGTTTGTTTTGTTGTCAAAGTTTGTCTTGAAATTTTTAATTATTATAATTTTATATTCAATAAATAACACTATGAAAATATTGTCTACAATGAAGATAAATCACTCATGCTTAAAAGTTGTATTTTTCTTAATCTTTTGCTATGTGACTGAATAGGACAAGTTCATGGTACAGTTCAGTAAAAATAAATAAAAAACAACAACTGCAAAATACAAACAATGAAAGATTTAATGACCCTTTATATTTTCTCAAAATATCAGACATATTTATGTCGATTACGCTACAGCAATGTGCATCTTCCTCAAAGATGGTCTTAAGCAAAACAGCATGTTCCACTGGTCTCTCTCCCTTACACCCCTCCCCCCTTCAGTCACTCTTCAGTGACTCAATGGTGACTGAACACAGACAGGCACAGGCAGAGTGACAGCAGGTTTCTAATTTCTTTTTTTAATTTTCTTTAATTCATAGAAGCTTGTATAAAATTGATATTTACACCACTTGCTCAGAATGATAAGATCTCTGTGTGAAAAAAGTTTTAAAGAGTTTGGATGCTGCACTTTAAAGATATAAAAAAATGACGGTTATGTTTTTTACTACATCTTTAAAAAATCACCACGTCAACACCGTTCAAGATATCCAATATCCGCTCGCAATTTAACATCTTCAGAATCTTCTCTTCATGTTAAAAAAGTTTGGTGTGAATAGCTGGTTGTTCTTAGAAGAAGTGTGAATTTGTTTACAGCCTGATTTTTCAAAAAAAACACATTCAAATGGAAATATCCGGCTTCCTGTTGGTCTTAGCTAATGAGTTTAATTTAGAAAGTTGTCCAGATTGATGAGAACAATATATGTACAGAGTTTGGTGACTGTAGGAAAAACTAACCCCCCAACTTTTGTCAAAAGATGGCGCTATAGAGTGCCTGCTCCACGCCCATTTATGACCTTTTGCCAGTGTCTAACTATCATTAATATTGATGTGTGTGTTGAGTTTCATGAAATTCTTAGCATGTTATCTGCCTCGAAAAGACAGGAATGTAATTTTAAAGTTTGACACGTTGCCATGGCAACAGCATTTGATTTATCATCGACCCCTTTACATATTCTTATCGGCCGTGTTTTGACATGATTTTGATGAAGTTTAAAGAAAATCAAGTAAAATTAAGAGGCTGATTTCAAAGCATTTTGAAAATGACACGCTTACTGCTGCCAGTTGGTGGCGCTATAACTTTGACTTATAATAGTCACATTTATGGAATCGGCATCATACAACGAACAATCTGGTGAAGTTTCATCAGAATCCGGCAATGTGTGCAACAGTTATGAGACACTTCCTGTTTCTCATTTCTCGCCATAACTTTGTCGCCTTGCCACGGCCAAACCGTTCGAGATATCAAAAATCCCCTCGCAATTTAGCGTCCCCAATGTCTTGAGATCATGCTGACCGAGTTTGGTGACAATCGTATGGAAATCCTGGGAGGAGTACGTTAAATTCCAGAGCATGCGCTTTTTACACAGCCCTAAATATCTCACTTCCTGTTGCGTTGAGAAAATGACATAGAGTACAAAAGTTGTTCAGCTCAATGAGTTCTATATGTGTACCGAGTTTCATATGTGTACGTTCAAGTATGTGTGCTATATGGCCCTCAAAATTCCAGGGGGCGCTGTAGAGTCCCCTTGCCACGCCCCGGTACCAGCCTCTGTGACGTCCTGATGGCCGCAGATTCCGACGTGTGTGCAAATTTTCAAGAGTTTTTGAGTATGTTAAGACCCCCTTAAGTGCCCGGAAGGTTAACAAAAAAAAAAAAAAAAAAAAAAAATAAGAATCCTTAGAAGAACAATAGGGCCTTCGCCCTTTTGGGCTCGGGCCCTAATAACCCTTAGAAGAACAATAGGGCCTTCGCCCTTTTGGGCTCGGGCCCTAATTAAAGCTGCGAGCAGCGATGAACGGGCCCTCGCACCCGGGCTCACCGCCGACCGGTGGCTTCAGGAAAACAGCAAACGGTGGGCAGTATGCTTTTAATACAGTAAATATAGAAAAAATATGTCATAAGTCATTTAAATGTGCCAAACTTGCCGCTGCCAGCTGGTGGCGCTATGCCTATAACTGATTATTGGCATGTAGATGTGTTCAGGCCAGCACTATTATCAAACATATGAAGTTTGGTGCAGATTGACCTTGGTATGTTTGAGTTAGTGAAATATATGAGATATCCTGCTGCCAACAGGTGGCGCTATGATAATATCTGAATATTGGTCTTTAGGTGTCTTCAGGCCAGGACTCTTACCAAACCTGTGAATGTTGTGGCAGATCAGACATTTTCAGGCTAAGTTATAACCACTTCTATGTCTATGCAGAAACATCAAACTTTGTCAGGCCACCACGGACATGCCCTTTAATGAAAACTCAAGATCTTCACAATTTAACATCTCTAAGGCCTCAAGATCAGACTGACCAAATATAATGTTGATTTAATTAAATGCAATCAATGCAAGGACTTCAGATAGATGCCAACTGTGAACCAGTATGCTACAAATAAGAACATGTAATTCATGATGATAGCACAATGTTATTATTGCTTCCTTTATATCCACCACTTCTGCTTAAATGTCATTGTTACCTATCTGTAAAATTTTTGTATAATATATTTTTGTATAAAATCAATTGTTGTCATAACTAAGAATCAATAAGGAAGACGGTGCCCAGTTGGCACATGCATTCACAGTAACCATCTGCTAGTTTGGATTTTAAGTTTACAGAATTGAAAGGGTTACAGTTTAAAATCAACACACAGACACATACACACAAAATATAAAATGTTGCCATCCAGTTTCATTTGTTAAAATTAACTATATCAGTTAACATGACCAATAAATAAATAGCATTTATTAATGTTAATTAATATTAAGCTAAAAAAAGTATTCATATAAAGTTTATGTACAGTGAATTAACATGAACATGAACACAGTTCATGTGGGTGTACAACAATACACAATAAAGTGCTCTATAAACGCTTCATTCTTTCAAAATATCTTTAAAAATCAAGTTGAGTATTTTAACGGGGTGATATATATATTTATAACTGTTCTTAAAATTATGGTTTTCAGATGTTTTGAAGAGATAACAGTAACGTTTGTTTTGTTGTCAAAGTTTGTCTTAATTTTTTATTATTATTATTTTATATTCAATAAATAACACTATGTAAATATTGTCTATCAATGAAGATAAATTGATCATGCTAAAAAGTTGTATTTTTTTAAATCTTTTGCTATGTGACTGAATAGGACAAGTTCATGGTACAGTTAAGTAAAAAATAAATAAAAAACAACAACTGCAAAATACGAACAATGAAAGACGTAGTGACCCTTTATATTTTCTCAAAATATCAGACTCTCAAAGATCAGACATATTTATGTAATTACAATACATATGTGCATTTTTTGTTCAAAGATGGTCTGTAGGATGGCTCTCTACTCTGTCACCCTCTCTGCCTCTCACCCCTCCCCCCTGCAATAATGAGCTTCTCTGTGCCTGACTGAACGCACACACATACTGTAGAGACATTCACCAGAGTGACAGCAGGTTTCTGAGTTATTTTTTTAATTTTCTTTAATTCATTGAAGCTTGTATAAAATTAATATTTCCAGCACTTGCTCAGAATGATTAGATCTCTGTGTGAAAAAAGTTTTAAAGAGTTTGGATGCTGCACTTTAAAGATATAAAAAATTAGGGTTATGTTTTTTACTACATCTTTAAAAAATCACCACGTCAACACCGTTCGAGATATCCCAAATCCGCTCGCAATTTAACATCTTCAGAATCTTCTCTTCATGTTAAAAAAGTTTGGTGTGAACAGCTGGTTGTTCTTAGGAGTAGTGTGAATTTGTTTACTACCTGATTTTTCAAAAAATCCACCTTCAAATCAAAATAGCCGGCTTCCTGTTGGTCTTAGCTAATGAGTTTGATTTAGAAAGTTGTCCAGATTGATGAGAACAATATATGTACAGAGTTTGGTGACTGTAGGAAAAACTAACCCCCCAACTTTTGTCAAAAGATGGCGCTATAGAGTGCCTGCTCCACGCCCATTTATGACCTTTTGCCAGTGTCTAACTATCATTAATATTGATGTGTGTGTTGAGTTTTATGAAATTCTAAGCATGTTATCTGCCTCGAAAAGACAGGAATGTAATTTTAAAGTTTGACACGTTGCCATGGCAACAGCATTTGATTTATCATCGACCCCTTTACATATTCTTATCGGCCGTGTTTTGACATGATTTTGATGAAGTTTAAAGAAAATCGAGTAAAATTAAGAGGCTGATTTCAAAGCATTTTGAAAATGACACGTTTCCTGCTGCCAGTTGGTGGCGCTATAACTTTGACTCATAATAGTCACATTTATGGAATCGGCATCATACAAGGAACAAACTGGTGAAGTTTCATCAGAATCAGGCAATGTGTGCAACAGTTATTAGACACTTCCTGTTTCTCATTTCTCGCCATAACTTTGTCGCCTTGCCACGGCCAAAACGTTCGAGATATCAAAAATCTCCTCGCAATTTAGCGTCCCCAATGTCTTGAGATCATGCTGACCGAGTTTGGTGATAATCCCATGGAATTCCTGGGAGGAGTACGTTAAATTCCAGAGCATGCGCTTTTTAAACAGCCCTAAATATCTCACTTCCTGTTGCGTGGAGCCCATGACATAGAGTACAAAAGTTGTTCAGCTCAATGAGTTCTATATGTGTACCGAGTTTCATATGAGTACGTGCAAGTATGTGTGCGCAGTACATCAAGTTTTCAAACTGTGTTCCAGGGGGCGCTGTAGAGGCCCTGAACCACGCCCGGGTCCCAGCCTCTGTGGCGTCCGGACGACGGCAGATTCCGACGTGTGTGCAAATTTTCAAGAGTTTTTGAGTATGTTAAGGCCCCCAAAAGTGCCCCAACGGTTGAAAAAAAACAAAAATAAAAAAAAAAAACAAATAAGAATCCTTAGAAGAACAATAGGGCCTTCGCCCTTTTGGGCTCGGGCCCTAATTAAAGCTGCGAGCAGCGATGAACGGGCCCTCGCACCTGGGCTCACCGCCGACCGGTGGCTTCAGGAAATCAGCAAACGGTGGGCAGTATGCTTTTAATACAGTAAATATAGAAAAAATATGTCATAAGTCATTTAAATGTGCCAAACTTGCCGCTGCCAGATGGTGGCGCTATGCCTGTAACTAATTATTGGCATGTAGATGTGTTCAGGCCAGCACTATTATCAAACATATGAAGTTTGGTGCAGATTGACCTTGGTATGTTTGAGTTAGTGAAAGATATGATATATCCTGCTGCCAACAAGTGGCGCTATGAAAATATCTGAATATTAGTCTTTAGGTGTCTTCAGGCCAGGACTCTTACCAAACCTGTGAATTTTGTGGCAGATCAGACATTTTATGGCTAAGTTATAACAACTTCTATGTCTATGCAGAAACATCAAACTTTGTCAGGCCACCACGGACATGCCCTTTAATGAAAACTCAAGATCTTCACAATTTAACATCTCTAAGGCCTCAAGATCAGACTGACCAAATATAATGTTGATTTAATTAAATGCAATCAATGCAAGGACTTCAGATAATGCCAACTGTGAACCAATATGCAAAATTTTCCCTATACTCTGATGATGATGATAAGAACATGATTCATGATGATAACAAAATGTTATTATTGCTTGCTTTACATCCACCACTTCTGCTTAAATGTCATTGTTACCTATCTGTACAAGTTTTGTGTGGATATTGCTTTGCTGGTGACTCCTCCTGTTACAAGACATCACTCTTAAGCGCTACATAACTAAGAATCAATAAGGAAGACGGTGCCCAGTTGGCACATGCATTCACAGTAACCCTCTGCTAGTTTGGATTTTAAGTTTACAGAATTGAAAGGGTTAGACTTTGAAATCAACACACAGACACATACACACAAAATATAAAATGTTGCCATCCAGTTTCATTTGTTAAAATTAACTATATTAGTTAACATGACCAATAAATAAATAGCATTTATTAATGTTAATTAATATTAAGCTAAAAAAAGTATTCATATAAAGTTTATGTACTGTGTATTAACATGAACATGAACACAGTTCATGTGGGTGTACAGCAATACACAATAAAGTGCTCTATAAACGCTTCATTCTTTCAAAATATCTTTAAAAATCAAGTTGAGTATTTTAACGGGGTGATACATATATATATATATATAACTGATCTTAAAATTATGGTTTTCAGATGTTTTGAAGAGATAACAGTAACGTTTGTTTTGTTGTCAAAGTTTGTCTTAATTTTTTATTATTATTATTTTATATTCAATAAATAACACTATGTAAATATTGTCTATCAATGAAGATAAATTGATCATGCTAAAAAGTTGTATTTTTTAAAATCTTTTGCTATGTGACTGAATAGGACAAGTTCATGGTACAGTTAAGTAAAAAATAAATAAAAAACAACAACTGCAAAATACGAAAAATGAAAGACTTAGTGACCCTTTATATTTTCTCAAAATATCAGACTCTCAAAGATCAGAAATATTTATGTAATTACACTACATACAGTATGTGCATTTTGTTCAAAGATGGTCTGTAGGATGGCTCTCTACTCTGTCACCCTCTCTGCCTCTCACCCCTCCCCCCTGCAATAATGAGCTTCTCTGTGCCTGACTGAACGCACACACATACTGTAGAGACATTCACCAGAGTGACAGCAGGTTTCTGAGTTATTTTTTTAATTTTCTTTAATTCATTGAAGCTTGTATAAAATTTATATTTCCAGCACTTGCTCAGAATGATTAGATCTCTGTGTGAAAAAAGTTTTAAAGAGTTTGGATGTTGCACTTTAAAGATATAAAAAATTAGGGTTATGTTTTTTACTACATCTTTAAAAAATCACCACGTCAACACCGTTCGAGATATCCAATATCCGCTCGCAATTTAACATCTTCAGAATCTTCTCTTCATGTTAAAAAAGTTTGGTGTGAACAGCTGGTTGTTCTTAGGAGTAGTGTGAATTTGTTTACTACCTGATTTTTCAAAAAATCCACCTTCAAATCAAAATAGCCGGCTTTCTGTTGGTCTTAGCTAATGAGTTTGATTTAGAAAGTTGTCCAGATTGATGAGAACAATATAAGTACAGAGTTTGGTGACTGTAGGAAAAACTAACCCCCCAACTTTTGTCAAAAGATGGCGCTATAGAGTGCCTGCTCCACGCCCATTTATGACCTTTTGCCAGTGTCTAACTATCATTAATATTGATGTGTGTGTTGAGTTTCATGAAATTCTAAGCATGTTATCTGCCTCGAAAAGACAGGAATGTAATTTTAAAGTTTGACACGTTGCCATGGCAACAGCATTTGATTTATCATCGACCCCTTTACATATTCTTATTGGCCGTGTTTTGACATGATTTTGATGAAGTTTAAAGAAAATCGATTAAAATTAAGAGGCTGATTTCAAAGCATTTTGAAAATGACACGTTTCCTGCTGCCAGTTGGTGGCGCTATAACTTTGACTCATAATAGTCACATTTATGGAATCGGCATCATACAAGGAACAAACTGGTGAAGTTTCATCAGAATCAGGCAATGTGTGCAACAGTTATTAGACACTTCCTGTTTCTCATTTCTCGCCATAACTTTGTCGCCTTGCCACGGCCAAACCGTTCGAGATATCAAAAATCTCCTCGCAATTTAGCGTCCCCAATGTCTTGAGATCATGCTGCCCGAGTTTGGTGACAATCCCATGGAATTCCTGGGAGGAGTACGTTAAATTCCAGAGCATGCGCTTTTTAAACAGCCCTAAATATCTCACTTCCTGTTGCGTGGAGCCCATGACATAGAGTACAAAAGTTGTTCAGCTCGATGAGTTCTATATGTGTACCGAGTTTCATATCAATACGCGCAAGTATGTGTGCGCAGTACATCAAGTTTTCAAACTGTGTTCCAGGGGGCGCTGTAGAGGCCCTGAACCATGCCCGGGTCCCAGCCTCTGTGGCGTCCGGACGACGGCAGATTCCGACGTGTGTGCAAATTTTCAAGAGTTTTTGAGTATGTTAAGGCCCCCAAAAGTGCCCCAACGGTTGAAAAAAAAAAAAAAAAAAAAAAAAATTAAAGCTGCAAGCAGCGATGAACGGGCCCTCGCACACGGGCTCACCGCCGACCGGTGGCTTTAGGAACACAGCTAATGGTGGGCAGTATGCTTTTAATACACTAAAAATAGGAGAAATATGTGAAAGTCACTTAAAAGTGCCAAATTTCCTGCTGCCAGCTGGTGGCGCTATGCCTATAACTGATTATTGGCATGTAGATGTGTTCAGGCCAGCACTTTTATCAAACATATGAAGTTTGGTGCAGATTGGCCTTGGTATGTTTGAGTTAGTGAAAGATATGATATATCCTGCTGCCAACAGGTGGCGCTATGATAATATCTGAATATTGGCCATTAGGTATCTTCAGGCCAGGACTCTTACCAAACCTGTGAAGTTTGAGGCAGATCAGACATTTTATGGCTGAGTTATAACAACTTCTATGTCCATGGCGAAACATCAAACTTTGTCACGTCGCCACAGACACGCCCTATAACGAAAACTCAAGATCTTCGCAATTTAACATATCTAAGGCCTCTAGATCAGACTGACCAAATATAATGTTGATATCATTAAATCTCTTGGAGGAGTTTGCTACAAGTCATTTCCTGTTGCCAACAGGTGGCGCTGTGATTATAATAGAATATTGGCCTTCAGATGTTTTCAGGTCAGGACTCTTATCGAACATGTGAAGTTTGAGGCAAATCGGACATTTTATGGCTGAGTTATAACAAGTTTTATATCCATGGCGAGACCTCGAAATTTGTCAGGCCGCCACGGACACGCCCTTCAACAAAAACTCAAGATCTTCGCAATTTAACATCGCTAAAGCCTTTTTATTAGACTGACCGATTTTGGTGTTGATCTGATTAAATCTCTTGGAGGAGTTTGTTGCAGAGTACAGCATGACACTTCCTGTTTCCAGCAGGTGGCGCTATGAGTAAAACTGAATATGGGCATGTAGATGTCATCAGGTCAGGAGTGTTATCACACATGAGAAGTTTGGGACAGATCGGACATTGTATGCCTGAGTTATAGCAACTTACTTTTTCATGGCGAAACATCGAAATTTGCCAGGCCGCCACGGACACGCCCTCCGATGAAAACTCTAGATCTTCACAATTTAACGTCACAAAGGGCTTTAGACTAGACTCTGCAAATTTGGCGTTGATCCGAATAAATCTCTAGGAGGAGTTCGTTCAAGTACGACGCCTGAAAATGGCAAAAATGACACAAATTTTGTTGAGAATATTAATATTAACCGACTTTCTGTTGGGTTCCGGATTTTGCTCCAAGAGGCTTTTTTGTAGGTATTGGTGTGTTACATGTGTGTACCGATTCCCGTGCATGTACGTGAATCACAGCTGAAAGCGCACACCGCTGAACATCTAAAGGTGGCGCTGTCGAGCCATTTTGGCACACCCACTTCTGAAACCCATATCAGACGTAAATTTTCGCCAGGTTTGATGTGTGTGCAAAGTTTCATGAGTTTTCGGGTATGTCTAAGCCCTCAAAAATGCGATTCATTTTGGAGAAGAATAATATGGCTTTAGGAAAACAGCAAACGGTGGGCAGTATGCTTTTAATACAGTAAATATATGAGAAATATGTCATAAGTCATTTAAATGTGCCAAACTTCCCATTGGCAGCTGGTGGCGCTATGCCTATAAATGGCATGTAGATGTGTTCAGGCCAGCACTATTATCAAACATATGAAGTTTGGTGCAGATTGACCTTGGTATGTTTGAGTTAGTGAAAGATATGATATATCCTGGTGTCAACAGGTGGCGCTATGATAATATCTGAATATTGGCCTTTAGGTGTCTTCAGGCCAGGACTCTTACCAAACCTCTGAAGTTTGAGGCAGATCAGACATTTTATGGCTGAGTTATTACACCTATGTCCATGGCAAAACATCAAACTTTGTCAGGCCGCCACGGACACGCCCTTTACTGAAACTCAAGATCTTCACAATTTAACATCTCTAAGGCCTCTAGATCAGACTGACCAAATATAATGTTGATTTCATTAAATGTCTAGGAGGAGTTTGCTATAAACCTAATCCCCTGCAAGGACTTCAGATAATGCCAACTGTGAACCAAATGTGAACATTTTCCCTATATTCTGATGATGATGATAAGAACATGTAATTCATGATGATAACAAAATGTTATTATTGCTTGCATTACATTCACCACTTCTGCTTAAATCGTTACCTATCTGTACAATTTGTATGTGGATATTGCTTTGCTGGTGACTCCTGTTATAAGACATCACTCTTAAGCGCTACATAACTAAGAATCAATAAGGAAAACGGTGCACAGTTGGCAAATGCATTCACAGTAACCCTCTGCTAGTTTGGATTTTAAGTTTACTGAATTGAAAGGGTTACACTTTAAAATCAACACAGAGACACATACACACAATATATAAAATGTTGCCATCCAGTTTCATTTGTTAACATTAACTATATTATTTAACATGAACAATAATTAAATAGCATTTATTAATGTTAATTAATATTAAGCTAAAAAAAAAGTATTCATATATTGTTTAAAGGTAAATTAGTTTATGTACTGTGAATTAACATGAACATGAACACAGTTCATGTGGGTGTACAGCAATACACAAAGTGCTCTATAAACGCTTAATTCTTTCAAAATATCTTTAAAAATCAAGTTGAGTGTTTTAATGGGGCGATATATATATAACTGATCTTAAAATGATGGTTTTCGGATGTTTTGAACAGATAACAGCAAAGTTTGTTTTGTTGTCAAAGTTTGTCTTGAAATTTTTAATTATTATAATTTTATATTCAATAAATAACACTATGAAAATATTGTCTACAATGAAGATTATTCACTCATGCTTAAAAGTTGTATTTTTCTTAATCTTTTGCTATGTGACTGAATAGGACAAGTTCATGGTACAGTTCAGTAAAAATAAATAAAAAACAACAACTGCAAAATACAAACAATGAAAGATTTAATGACCCTTTATATTTTCTCAAAATATCAGACATATTTATGTCGATTACGCTACAGCAATGTGCATCTTCCTCAAAGATGGTCTTAAGCAAAACAGCATGTTCCACTGGTCTCTCTCCCTTACACCCCTCCCCCCTTCAGTCACTCTTCAGTGACTCAATGGTGACTGAACACAGACAGGCACAGGCAGAGTGACAGCAGGTTTCTAATTTCTTTTTTTAATTTTCTTTAATTCATAGAAGCTTGTATAAAATTGATATTTACACCACTTGCTCAGAATGATAAGATCTCTGTGTGAAAAAAGTTGTAAAGAGTTTGGATGCTGCACTTTAAAGATATAAAAAAATTACGGTTATGTTTTTTACTACATCTTTAAAAAATCACCACGTCAACACCGTTCAAGATATCCCAAATTCGCTCGCAATTTAACATCTTCAGAATCTTCTCTTCATGTTAAAAAAGTTTGGTGTGAATACCTTATTTTTCTTAGAAGGAGTGTGAATTTGTTTACAGCCTGATTTTTCCAAAAATCCACATTCAAATCAAAATAGCCGGCTTCCTGTTGGTCTTAGCTAATGAGTTTGATTTAGAAAGTTGTCCAGATTGATGAGAACAATATATGTACAGAGTTTGGTGACTGTAGGAAAAACTAACCCCCCAACTTTTGTCAAAAGATGGCGCTATAGAGTGCCTGCTCCACGCCCATTTATGACCTTTTGCCAGTGTCTAACTATCATTAATATTGACGTGTGTGTTGAGTTTCATGAAATTCTAAGCATGTTATCTGCCTCGAAAAGACAGGAATCAAATTTTAAAGTTTGACACGTTGCCATGGCAACAGCATTTGATTTATCATCGACCCCTTTACATATTCTCATCGGCCGTGTTTTGACATTATTTTGATGAAGTTTGAAGAAAATCAAGTAAAATTAAGAGGCTGATTTCAAAGGATTTTGAAAATGACACGTTTCCTGCTGCCAGTTGGTGGCGCTATAACTTTGACTCATAATAGTCACATTTATGGAATCGGCATCTTACAACGAACAAACTGGTGAAGTTTCATAAGAATCAAGCAATGTGTGCAACAGTAATTAGACACTTCCTGTTTCTCATTTCTCGCCATAACTTTGTCGCCTTGCCACGGCCAAACCGTTCGAGATATCAAAAATCCCCTCGCAATTTAGCGTCCCCAATGTCGTGAGATCATGCTGACCGAGTTTGGTGACAATCCTATGGAAACCCTGGGAGGAGTACGTTAAATTCCAGAGCATGCGCTTTTTAAACAGCCCTAAATATCTCACTTCCTGTTGCGTTCAGCCCATGACATAGAGTACAAAAGTTGTTTGGCTCAGTGAGATCTATATGTGTACCGAGTTTCATATCAATACGTGCAAGTATGTGTGCGCAGTACATCAAGTTTTCAAACTGTGTTCCAGGGGGCGCTGTAGAGGCCCTGAACAATGCCCGGGTCCCAGCCTCTGTGGCGTCCTGATGGCCGCAGATTCCGACGTGTGTGCAAATTTTCAAGAGTTTTTGAGTATGTTAAGGCCCCCAAAAGTGCCCAGAAGGTTTAAAAAAAAAATAAAAATAAAAAAAATTAAAGCTGCAAGCAGCGATGGTAGGGCCCTCGCACTCGGGCTCACCGCTGATCGGTGGCGAATGGTGGGCACTATGCTATTAGCACAGTAAATGTAGGAGGAATATGTCAAAGTCATTGATATGTGCCTATCTTCCTGCTGCCAGCTGGTGGCGCTATGCCTATAACTGAATATTGGCATGCAGATGTCTTCAGGCCAGCGCTTTTATCAAACATATGAAGTTTGGTGAAGATTGAACATGGCATGCTTGAGTGTAATTCATGACATATCCTGCTGCCAACAGGTGGTGCTATTACGAAATATTGGCTTTTAGATGTCTTCAGGCCAGGACTATTGGCAAACATGTCAAGTTTGGTGCAAATTGTACATTGCATGTTTAAGTTAGTGTAAAACAAGTAATTTGCTGTTGCCAGCTGGTGGCGCTATGACTATAACTGAATATTGGCATGTATATGTATTCAGGACAGGACTCTTATCAAACATATTAAGTTTGGGGCTGATTGGACATTGCATGCCTGAGTTACAGTAACTTCCTGTTTCATTGCATTAAGAGTATGCTTTAGCACTTAGCTAAATGTTGCTAACATGTTTCTAGCATGTTGCTACCCTATTTAACACTTGTTGATATTTTTAAAATGTTGCTGGGCATCCACATCGGTATTAAACATGTGACTTCCTGTTGCCAGCAGGTGGCACTATGACTATAACTGAATATAGGCATGGGCTTGTGTTCAGACTAGGACTCTTATCAAACATATTAAGCTTGGGTCAAATTGGACATTGTATGCATGAGTTACACTTATTTTTCTTTGTATTAATATCATGCTTTAGCTCTTAGCTAAGTGTTGTTATCATGTTTTAACATGATTCTAGCATGATGCTAGCCTATTTAAAACTTGCTAACGCTTTTTAATATGTTGCTAGGAGTCCGTAACACCATTAAACGTCACTTCCTGTTGTCAGCAGGTGGCGCTGTGACTATAACTGAATATGGGCATGTATATATCTTCAGGCCAGGAGTCTTATCAAACATGTGAAGTTTAGGGCTGATTGGACATTGCATGCCTGAGTTACAGTAACTTCCTGTTTTATATCTTTAACAACATGCTTTAGCACTAAGTAAGTGTTGCTAGCATGTTTGAGTACGTTTTAAACTAGTTTAGCACTCAATGGCTTTTTTAGTGTGTTGCTAATAGTGTGTCACAGTGTTAAACATGTCACTTCCTGTTGACAGTAGGTGGCGCTATGACTATAACTGAATATTGACATGTAGATATCTTCAGGTCAGGACTGTTATCAAACATGTGAAGTTTGGGGCTGATTGGACATTGCATGCCTGAGTTACAGTAACTTCCTGTTTCATTGCATTAAGAGTATGCTTTAGCACTTAGCTAAATGTTGCTAACATGTTATAGCATGTTTCTAGCATGTTGCTACCCTATTTAACACTTGTTGATATTTTTTAAATTTTGGTAGGCATCCACAAGAGTATTGAACATGTGGCTTCCTGTTACCAGCTGGTGGCGCTATGACTATAACTGAATACGGGCATGGGCGTGTGTTCAGGCCAGGCCTCTTATCAAACATGTGAAGTTTGGGGCTGATTGGACATTGTATGCCTGAGTTAGAGTAACTTCCTGTTTCATTGTATTATTAGCATGCTTTAGCATATTAGCTAAGTGTTGCTAGCATGCTTTACTATGTTTGTAACATGTTGAATATTAAGTTTGGGTCAGATTTGACATTATATGCATGAGTTACAGCAATTTCCTTTTGTATTTGTATTATTAGCATGCTTTAGCATATTAGCTAAGTGTTGCTAGCATGTTTTAACATGTTTCTAGCATGTTGCTAGCCTATTTAAGACTTGTTAAGGCTTTTCAATATGTTGCTAAGAGTCCGTAACAGTGTTAAACATGTCACTTCCTGTTGTCAGCAGGTGGCGCTATGACTGTAACTGAATATGGGCACTGACGTGTGTTCAGGACCGGACTGTTATCAAACATGTGAAGTTTGAGGCAGATCGGACATTGTATGCCTGAGTTATAGCAACTTCCTTTTTCATGGCGAAACATCAAAGTTTGTCCGGCCGCCACGGACACGCCCTTTGACGAAAACTCTAAAGCTTCGCAATTTAACATCGCAAAGGCCTTATGAAGACACTCAGCAAATTTGAAAATGATCGGATAAAAACTGTAGGAGGAGTTCGTTAAAGTACGAGGCATGAAAATGGCAAAAACTGCACAAAAATCGTACAGGAAATTCAATATAACAGACTTCCTCTTGGGTTTCGGATGTTGCACCAGGAGACTTTTTTGTAGGTATTGGTGTGTTACATGTGTGTACCGAGTTTCGTACATATATGTGAAACGTAGCTCGAGGCGCACTCCGTTGAAATTTTATAGGTGGCGCTATCGAGCCATTTTGGCACACCCACTTCTGAAAACCATATCAGATGTAAATTTTCGCCAGGTCTGATGCGTGTGCAAAGTTTCGTGAGTTTTCGGGCATGTTTAGGCCCTCAAAAAGACTTTTCATTTTGGAGAAGAAGAAGAATAATAATTAAAGCTGCGAGCAGCGATGACCGGGCCCTCGCCATATGCGCAGTCACCATCCCGATAGCATCAGGAAAACGGTGCCCAGTTGGCACATGCATTCACAGTAACCCTTCGCCACTTTGGATTTAAAGTTTACAGAATTGAAAGGGTTAATTAAAATCAACACACAGACACATACACACAATATTTAAAATTTTGACATCCAGTTTAATTTGTTAACATTAACTATATTAGTTAACATGAACAATAATTAAATAGCATTTATTAATGTTAATTAATATTAAGCTAAAAAAAGTATTCATATATTATTAAAAGGTACATTAGTACATTTATTTATATTTGTTAAAAATATTTGTGGGTTCATGTATTAATAATACATTATAAGGGTATTCTTAAGGCATTATAATGAATGCATAATAAATTATAAAAACCTTATAATATGTTGTATCATCTCATGAGCATTCATAAGAACAGTTTTAATGTATTAGATTTTTTTTTTTATTATAGCTTTTATGAGTATGATTACCTCCTCATAGTTATAATGTATAAGTCTCATATTTTGCCATCTTACTGATGTCACTTTACTTAAAGCATACAAAGATCACTTATAAGTAATAATAATAATAATTCTCAAATAGCCATAAGATCAGGTATCAGATCAGATGAATGTATAATATGATCAGTTTAATTATTTTGATGGTACCCGTTAGACAGCTTTTTATAAGTAACTCTGCAACTGCATGTCAGCTAGCAGTAATTATTATTTGTTGTGGTAAATATATGCTAACACTGTATTTAGACAGTTCCCCAAAAGACAAACTGATTATAAGTAACTTTGCAAGAACATGAACCTTCTACTTAGCCTAACATTAAACTAAGTCTACACTGTAAGGAGTGTTAGTTGGTGAGAGTTAGTTGTTAATAGTCAATAGAATAGAATATAATGTAAAAAAAATAAATCTAATATGATATAGTCCTTTACAAATGAAGTAGGTTTAAAATGGTGTCTACTGTGTGTTATAAATAATCATAATCTTAAAATTTATAACCTCTAATATTTAAGTATTATAATGTATGATAATTGTTGTTATGAATATTCATTGGATGATATAATATATTATACGTTTTTTTTTATAATGCATTATGCGTTCGTTATAATGCCTTAGAAATACCCTTATAATAGGGGCTTCATAGAAAGTGTTACCAAATCAGTGAGAGACAAACAAAACATTTCATAATTTTTCATTAAAAAAATAACTAATTTTTTTATGCTTTTTAGTGTTTATTTTAAAAATAGGTAAAAGTATTGTGACAGTACAGTACATAACAACTCCAAATAAATCTATGCATTCGTTTCTTTGTTGCACATTGAGAATGAACAGAATGGGATTAGAGGTAAAAATATTCCTTATCATACGAGGACCTCTGGTGTTCATCCCTTGTATTACAGTCTTCATTTCTCCCTCTCTCACTTCTGGATACTTTTAATGTTTTTGGGGCCTCTGAGCATGATCCAATTTTGATACCAAGTGTATTTTCTAAGAATGATTTGTTCTTAATACATACAAAGTTTTGAAGAGTTGGTATTAGGCACTTTAAAGATATAGAAAAATTAATGCAACTTTTTTTACTGTGACTTTTAAAAAATCACCACATCAACACCGTTCAAGATATCCAAAATCCGCTCACAATTTAGCATTTTGAGTATATTCTTATCATGTTGACAAAGTTTGGTGTGAACTTCTTGTTTCTGCTTTGTTTAGTATGATTTTATTTACATCCTGATTTTTCCAAAAATCCACATTCAAATAAAAATAGCCAACTTCCTGTTTATTGTAGCTAATGAGTGTTAATTAGAAAGTTGTCCGGCTTGATGAGACCAATATATGTACCGAGTTTGGTAACTGTAGGCAAAACTAAACCCCCAACTTTTTTCAAAAGGTGGCGCTATAGAGTGCCTCCTCCACGCCCATTTATGGGCTTTTATCAGTGTCTAAATATCATTAATACAGATGTGTGTGTTGAGTTTCATGAAATTCCAAGTATTTTAAGTGGCTCGAAAACACAAAAAACTAAAGTTAAAGTTTGACACGTTGCCATGGCAACATGATAAAAGTTATCGATAATGCCCTTCACAGATTCTCATCGGCCGTGTTTCGACATTATTGGGATGAAGTTTCAAGCAAATTGAGTAAAATTAAGAGGTTGATTTAAAAGCATTTAGAAAACGTTGCGCTTTCTGCTGCCAGTTGGTGGCGCTATAACTTTGACTCATAATAATCACATCTCTGTGATCGGCATCAGACGACGAACAACCTGCTGAAGTTTGGTCAAAATCAGACAAAGTGTGTCAAAGTTATTAGGCACTTCCTGTTTCTCATTTCTCGCCATAACTTTGTCGGCCCGCCACGGCCAAACCGTTAGAGATATCAAAAATCCCCTGGCAATTTTGCGTCCCCAATGTCTTGAGATCATGCTGACCGAGTTTGGTGGCCATCGGTGGATAGGCCTAGGAGGAGTATATCAAATTCCATTACATGCGCTTTTTAGACATCCCTGAATAGCTGACTTCCTGTTTGGTGAAGCATGGACTGTGAGCACGAAAGTTGTTCGGCTCGATGAGGTCTATATGTGTATGAATTTTGGTGACTGTAGGTCAACCAGTGTGCGCTCCAGGGCCACTCAAATGTCGCAATGTTTAACGCTGTGCCACACCCCCCCCCAGGTGACCCCCCCATGTCAAAGTTTGTCCGGCCCTGATGGCCGCAGGTTCCAATGTGTGTGCAAAGTTTCAAGAGTTTTCGTGTATGTTAAGGGCCCCAAAATCCCCCAAAACATTGAAAAAAAAATAATAATAATAATAATAATAATTCTTAGAAAAACAATAGGGCCTTCGCCCTTTTGGGCTCGGGCCCTAATTAAAGCTGCAAGCAGCGTTGACCGGGCCCTCGCCGTCTGGCAGTCGCCATCCCGATAGCATCAGGAAAACGGTGCCCAGTTGGCACATGCATTCACAATAACCCTTTGGACTAACCCTAACTGTCTCTCCTCCTGTCTGACTCTTTCTCTTACCACCCATCCCACCTCCTTACACTCAGCCACTTATCACACAAACACACACATAGAGTGCAGAGCAGAGTGAGATCAGATTTGTTTTTTAATTTTCTTTCATTCGTGGAGTTTTGTATAATTATGAAATGAACTGTGTTTGATCAGAATGAATAGTTATTTGTATGAAAAAAGTTTCAAAGAGTTAGGATGCTGCACTTTAAATATATAATAAATCATTGAAAATTGAAAATGGAAAATAAAATTCTAGGCACGCTATCTGCCTCAAAAACACAGGAAACAAATATTTGAATGTATTTTGTATTTTTATTTATTTGCCATGGCAACAGCATTTGATGCATCAGGGACGCCTTTACAGACTCTCATCGGCCGTGTTTTTACATCATTCTGATGAAGTTTGAAGAAAATCGAGTACAAATATATTGTTCGTTGTTCGTTCGTGTGTTAGTTCATTAACCAATGTTAACAAAAGAGACCCTATTTTAAATAGTTACCATGTTTTATGATCTACATCCATTTTTAAATATTATTTTAATGATCTATAAGCATCTGTGACATAATTATAAACAAATATATTAAAAATAAATACATATTAACTTAGTTGATGTATTTGTTTCTCATTCTAATTAAGTGAACTGAGCAGTATAGTGTCATACTTATAAGATTTTTTATTCTATCAGTGAGATTGTATATATGTATATAAATCATATAATTTTTCCTTAAAAGATTAAAAAAAGATTTTAATGCTCTTTAAGCACCTATACAAAATAATTATGTAAAAGTACACTGACAGTACAGTCTATATCAACTGATTCTATGGATTATTTTCATTCTTATACAAATAGCATTAGAGGTCAAACGATTCCTTATCTTATGAGGACCTCTAGTGTTCATCCCTGGTATTAGAGCTTTAATCTGACAAATTTATGTGACACTTTTAATGTTTTTGGGGCCTCTGAGCATGATAACATTTTGAAACTACACGTATTTCCTAAGAATTTCTTGTTCTTTATATGTAAAAAGTTTTGATGAGTCAGAATAATGCAATTTAAAGATATATGAAAATAACTCTTCATCTTTTTTATTGTTACTTTCATAAATCACCACATCAACACCGTTCAAGATGTCCCAAAGCCGTTCACAATTTAACATCTTCAGTATCTTGGCATCATGTTGACAAAGTTTGGTGTGAACTGTCTGATTCTGCTATGAGTGATATGAATTTATTCACAGCTATATTTAAAAACACAGGAAACAAATGTTAAAGTTTGACATGTTGCCATGGCAACAGCATTTGATGTATCAAGGACCCCTTCACAGATTCTCATCGGCCGTGTTTTGATATTATTCTGATGAAGTTTGAAGCAATTTGAGTAAAATTAAGAGGTTGATTTAAAAGCGTTTTGCAAGCAACACACTTCCTGCTGCCAGTTGGTGGCGCTATAACTTTGACTCATAATAGTCACATCTCTGTGATCGTATCATACGACGAACAAACTGCTTAAGTTTGGTCAAAATCAGATAAAGTGTGTCAAAATTATTAGACATTTCCTGTTTCTCATTTCTCGCCATAATTTGTCGCCCTGCCACGGCCAAACCGTTCGAGATACCAAAAATCCCCTGGCAATTTTGCATTCCCAATATCTTGAGATCATGCTGACCGAGTTTGGTGGCCATCGGTGGAAAGGTCTAGGAGGAGTATTTCAAATTCCACAGCTTGATTTTTCCAAAAATCCATATTTAAATAAAAATAGCTGACTTCCTGTTGGTCGTAGCTAATGGGTGTAAATTAGAAAGTTGTCCGGCTTGATGAGTCCAATATATGTACCGAGTTTGGTGACTGTAGGACAAAGTAACCCCCCAACTTTTGCCAAAAGGTGGCGCTATGGAGCCCCTGCTCCACGCCCATTTATGGGCTTTTATCAGTGTTTAACTGTCATTAATACAGATGTGTGTGTTGAGTTTCATGAAATTCTAAGCATTTTAAGTGGCTCAAAAACACAAAAAACTAAAGTTAAAGTTTGACACGTTGCCATGGCAACATGATAAAAGTTATGGATAACGCCCTTCACAGATTCTTATCGGTCGTGTTTTGACATTATTGGGATGAAGTTTGAAGCAAATTGAGTAAAATTAAGAGGCTGAGTTTAAAGTGTTTCAAAAACGTCACGCTTTCTGCTGCCAGTTGGTGGCGCTATAACTTTGACTCATAATAGTCACATCTCTGTGATCGGCATCAGGCGATGAACAAACTGCTGAAGTTTGGTCAAAATCAGACAAAGTATGTCAAAGTTATTAGGCACTTCCTGTTTCTCATTTCTCGCCATAAATTTGTCGCCCCGTCACGGTCAAACCGTTCGAGATATCAAAAATCCCCTGGCAATTTTGTGTCCCCAATGTCTTGAGATCATGCTGACCGAGTTTGGTGGCCATCGGTGGAAAGGCCTAGTAGGAGTATTTCAAATTCCATTGCATGCACTTTTTAGACATCCCTGAATAGCCGACTTCCTGTTTGGCGAAGCACGGACTATGAGTGTGAAATTTGTTCGGCCCGATGAGGTCTATATGTGTATGAATTTTGGTGACTGTAGGTCAACCGTTGTGCGCTCCAGAGCCCTTCAAAAGTCGCAATTTTTAACGCTGTGCCATGCCCCCCCCAGGTGACCCCCCCCATGTCAAAGTCTGTCCAGCCCTGATGGCCGCAGGTTCCAATGTGTGTGCAAAGTTTCAAGAGTTTTCGTGTATGTTAAGGCCCCCGAAATCCCCCAAAACATTGAAAAAAAAAAAATAATAATAATAATAATAATAATTAAAGCTGCAAGCAGCGTTGACCGGGCCCTCGCCGTCTGGCAGTCGCCATCCCGATAGCATCAGGAAAACGGTGCCCAGTTGGCACATGCATTCACAATAACCCTTTGGACTAACCCTAACTGTCTCTCCTCCTGTCTGACTCTTTCTCTTACCACCCATCCCACCTCCTTACACTCAGCCACTTACCACACAAACACACACATAGAGTGCAGAGCAGAGTGAGATCAGATTTGTTTTTTAATTTTCTTTCATTCGTGGAGTTTTGTATAATTATGAAATGAACTGTGTTTAATCAGAATGAATAGTTATTTGTATGAAAAAAGTTTCAAAGAGTTAGGATGCTGCACTTTAAATATATAATAAATCATTGAAAATTGAAAATGGAAAATAAAATTCTAGGCACGCTATCTGCCTCAAAAACCCAGGAAACAAATATTTGAATGTATTTTGTATTTTTATTTATTTGCCATGGCAACAGCATTTGATGCATCAGGGACGCCTTTACAGACTCTCATCGGCCGTGTTTTTACATCATTCTGATGAAGTTTGAAGAAAATCGAGTACAAATATATTGTTCGTTGTTCGTTCGTGTGTTAGTTCATTAACCAATGTTAACAAAAGAGACCCTATTTTAAATAGTTACCATGTTTTATGATCTACATCCATTTTTAAATATTATTTTAATGATCTATAAGCATCTGTGAAATAATTATAAACAAATATATTAAAAATAAATACATATTAACTTAGTTGATGTATTTGTTTCTCATTCTAATTAAGTGAACTGAGCAGTATAGTGTCATACTTATAAGATTTTTTATTCTATCAGTGAGATTGTATATATGTATATAAATCATATAATTTTTCCTTAAAAGATTAAAAAAAGATTTTAATGCTCTTTAAGCACCTATACAAAATAATTATGTAAAAGTACACTGACAGTACAGTATATATCAACTGATTCTATGGATTATTTTCATTCTTATACACTGAGAATGAGCTAAATAGCATTATTGTTCAAACGATTCCTTATCTTATGAGGACCTCTAGTGTTCATCCCTGGTACTAGAGCTTTAATCTGACAATTTATATGACACTTTTAATGTTTTTGGGGCCTCTGAGCATGATAACATTTTGAAACTACACGTATTTCCTAAGAATTTCTTGTTCTTTATATGTAAAAAGTTTTGATGAGTTAGAATAATGCAATTTAAAGATATATGGAAATAACTCTCCATCTTTTTTACTGTTACTTTCATAAATCACCACATCAACACCGTTCAAGATATCCCAAAGCTGTTCACATTTTAACATCTTCAGTATCTTGGCACCATGTTGACAAAGTTTGGTGTGCACTGTCTGATTCTGCTATGAGTGATATGAATTTATTCAGCTATATTTTTCCAAAAATCCACATTCAAATCAAAATAGCTGACTTCCTGTTGGTCGTAGCTAATGGGTGTAAATTTTTTGCAAAAAAAATCTGGTGACCAAAAATTATTAGGCTGTAGTTAAGAACTGTTAGTTTTATGGACAGTTAGAATGTTTTGTATATGCAGACAAGGGCTTTATGATGGGCCTGATTTGAATTTAGAAAAAAAATATATTTCTTAAACATGTTTGAAGTTCTTAATAGATTTCACTGTTGCACATTTAGTCTTTTTATTTTTTTACAGTACTGTGCATTTTGCAGTTTGTTTACATGGTGTACATTGGATGCACATATTTATGACTTCTTGTTACAGTATTCATTTAAAATAAAAGTTGTTTAAAATAAACAACTGTGTGCACCCTATTATTAATGTAGATGTGTATTTCAGTAATAAACTTAAGAAGGGGAGTTTTAAGTTACCAGCATTTATATCAAAATAGTGATCCCATGTCTGCAAACCTAACATTTTAAATGAAATATTGATAGCTAATCGATATCGAATCGAATTGAATCGAATCGAAACCATAAAAATAACAATTGAATCGAATTGCCAAATTGGTCACAATACCCAGCCCTAATTCACATCCTAATGAATAAACAACCAAGAGTTTAAATATTCCCTTCTATCTCCTCCTCTCTGACTCTCTCTTTCCACCCATCCCCCCTCCCCACTCTCACCCTAACACTCAAAAAACACACACCCACTTACCACGCACACACATAAGTGCAGAGCAGAGAGGGATCAGATTTGTTTTTTAATTTTCATTAATTCATAGATCTTTGTATAATTATGAAATGAACGTTGTCTGATCAGAATGACTAGTAGTCTGTATGAAAAAAGTTTCAAAGACTTTGGATGCTGCACTTTAAAGATATAATAACATTACGGCTATCTTTTTTTACTCCGATTTCAATCAATCACCACATCAACACCGTTCAAGATATCCTAAATCTGCTCGCAATTTAGAATCTTCAGAATGTTGGCATCATGTCAAAAAAGTTTGGTGTGAATTGGTTGGTTTTCCCGAGAGAAGTATATAAAATTCCACAGCCTGATTTTTCCAAATATCCACATTCAAATCAAAATAGCCGACTTCCTGTCGATCGTAGCTAATGGGTGTAAATTAGAAATGTTTCTGACTTGATGAGATCAATATATGTACCGAGTTTGGTGACTGTAGGACAAACTAAACCCCCAACTTTTGTCAAAAGGTGGCGCTATGGAGCGCCTGCTCCACGCCCATTTATGGGCTTTTATCAGTGTCTAAATATCATTAATACAGATGTGTGTGTGAAGTTTCATGAAATTCTGAGTATTTTAAGTGGCTCCAAAACACAAAAAGCTAAAGTTAAAGTTTGACACGTTGCCATGGCAACATGATAAAAGTTATCGATAATGCAATTCACAGATTCTCATTGGCCGTGTTTCAACATTATTGAGAAGAAGTTTGAAGCAAATTGAGTAAAATTAAGAGGTTGATTTAAAAGCATTTAGAAAACGTTGCGCTTTGTGCTGCCAGTTGGTGGCGCTATAACTTTGACTCCTAATAGTCACATCTCTGTGATCGGCATCATAAGATGAACAAACTGCTGACGTTTGGTCAAAATCAGACAAAGTGTGTTAAAGTTATTAGACACTTCCTGTTTCTCATTTCTCGCCATAACTTTGTCGCCCCGCCACGGCCAAACCGTTCGAGATATTAAAAATCCCCTGGCAATTTTGCGTCCCCAATGTCTTGAGATCATGCTGACCGAGTTTGGTGGCCATCGGTGGAAAGATCTAGGAGGAGTATTTCAAATTCCATTGCATGCGCTTTTTAGACATCCCTGAATAGCTGACTTCCTGTTTGGTGAAGCACGGACTGTGAGCACGGAAGTTGTTCGGCCCGATGAGGTCTATATGTGTATGAATTGTGGTGACTGTAGATCAATTGGTGTGCGCTCCAGAGTCCCTCAAATGTCGCAATTTTTAACGCTGTGCCACGCCCCCCCAGGTGACCCCCCCCATGTCAAAGTCTGTCCGGCCCTGATGGCCGCAGGTTCCAATGTGTGTGCAAATTTTCAAGAGTTTTCGTGTATGTTAAGGGCCCCAAAATCCCCCAAAACATTGAAAAAAAAATAATAATAATAATCCTTAGAAAAACAATAGGGCCTTCGCCCTTTTGGGCTCGGGCCCTAATAATAATAATCCTTAGAAAAACAATAGGGCCTTCGCCCTTTTGGGCTCGGGCCCTAATAAACGGAGCAATTCCAATAGGGTCCTCGCACTGTAGTGCTCGGGCCCTAATAAGAACCCTTAGAAGAACAATAGGGCCTTCGCCCTTTTGGGCTCGGGCCCTAATAAACGAAGCAGATCCAATAGGGTCCTCACACCATCGGTGCTCGGGCCCTAATAATCCTTAGAAAAACAATAGGGCCTTCGCCCTTTTGGGCTCGGGCCCTAATAACCCTTAGAAGAACAATAGGGCCTTCGCCCTTTTGGGCTCGGGCCCTAAAAAACAAATAAGAATCCTTAGAAGAACAATAGGGCCTTCGCCCTTTTGGGCTCGGGCCCTAATAATAATCCTTAGAAAAACAATAGGGCCTTCGCCCATTCTGGGCTCGGGCCCTAATAAGAATCCTTAGAAGAACAATAGGGCCTTCGCCCTTTTGGGCTCTGGCCCTAATAATAATCCTTAGAAGAACAATAGGGCCTTCGCCCTTTTGGGCTCGGGCCCTAAAAATAAGAATCCTTAGAAGAACAATAGGGCCTTCGTCCTTTTGGGCTCGGGCCCTAAAAAACAAATAAGAATCCTTAGAAGAACAATAGGGCCTTCGCCCTTTTGGGCTCGGGCCCTAATAATAAACGGAGCAATTCCAATAGGGTCCTCGCACTGTAGTGCTCGGGCCCTAATAATAAACGGAGCAGATTCAATAGGGTCCTCACACCATCGGTGCTCGGGCCCTAATAATAATAAACGGAGCAGATTCAATAGGGTCCTCACACCATCGGTGCTCGGGCCCTAATAAGAATCCTTAGAAGAACAATAGGGCCTTCGCCCTTTTGGGCTCGGGCCCTAATAAGAATCCTTAGAAGAACAATAGGGCCTTCGCCCTTTTGGGCTCGGGCCCTAATAAGAATCCTTAGAAGAACAATAGGGCCTTCGCCCTTTTGGGCTCGGGCCCTAATAATAAACGGAGCAATTCCAATAGGGTCCTCGCACTGTAGTGCTCGGGCCCTAATTAAAGCTGCAAGCAGCGATGGTAGGGCCCTCGCACTCGGGCTCACCGCCGATCGGTGGCGAATGGTGGGCACTATGCTATTAACACAGTAAATGTAGGAGGAATATGTCAAAGTCATTGATATGTGCCAATCTTCCTGCTGCCAGCTGGTGGCGCTATGCCTATAACTGAATATTGGCATGCAGATGTGTTCAGGCCGGCGCTTTTATCAAACATATGAAGTTTGGTGAAGATTGAACATGGCATGCTTGAGTGTAAGTCATGACATATCCTGCTACCAACAGGTGGCGCTATTACGAAATATTGGCTTTTAGATGTCTTCAGGCCAGGACTATTGGCAATCATGTCAAGTTTGGTGCAAATTGTACATTGCATTCTTAAGTTAGTGTAAAACAAGTAATTTGCTGTTGCCAGCTGGTGGCGCTATGACTATAACTAAATATTGGCATGTAAATGTATTCAGGCCAGGACTCTTATCAAACATATTAAGTTTGGGGCTGATTGGACATTGCATGCCTGAGTTACAGTAACTTCCTGTTTCATTGCATTAAGAGTATGCTTTAGCACTTAGCTAAATGTTGCTAACATGTTTCTAGCATGTTGCTACCCTATTTAACACTTGTTGATATTTTTAAAATGTTGCTGGGCATCCACATCGGTATTAACCCTCTGGGGTCTGAGGGTGTTTTGGGGCCCTGAAGAAATTGTGGCATGCCTTGACATTTGTGCTTTTTTCAATATGTTAAAAACATAATAATATTGTAAATCTAAACACATTGGAATCAGCACAAAGTGTACTACAAAAATATGTAAGCAGCATGAATGTACATTTTTAAGTTTTTGAGAAAACAACGTTTATGCGTGCTTAGTGAAAAACTACATTTTTGAAGTCACTGAAATAAGGTCTTGAAACACATACATAACTTTGGAGTTCAGAACTTTTGCAAACTGAATGTTGTAGGCTAGGTTTTTTTCTACCAAATGATGTGAAAATCATCTAGTTAACTTGTTTTCACAAAACAGTATATAGATTTAAATTTTTGAAGACACTTTTTGTTTAGACTGGCTGTATGCGAGAAGGCGTGAATGATCATGAATAATGCTGTGATTCACACCTGAGAAGACAAAGACCTGCATAATGAGCCGCATAATGAGCCTTTCACTCAGGTGTGTCACTGAGAGGGAATTGCTACCAAGAAAAGAATGTGAGGAAAAATAGAAATGTATATACTTTTTGTTTATTTAGAATATAGAACAATCATGCAAACAAGAGTATCAGAAACAATAGGGTAGGGTGTAAGGTTTGTAAAGCCCACTCTCACACCCTACCTTGCGAACTAAGAGCTCAGAACTGAACAGCAAAACAGACATTCTGGTACAAATGAAACAGTGAAAACAGTGAAACAGTGCAAACAGAAACTGTGCGCAGAACTGAACAGCTATACATCTTTGTGCCATTCTAGGAAACAGTTCCTTTTCACCTGAACACACAAGTGTACACCACATGCCTGGCATTTCCAAGGAGTGTCATGCCTCTGACCATGCTTTGCTTTGCAAAGCACACAGATGCGTCGACCAACAGTGGCATCAGAAGCCTGCTCAGCTCCAGAAACTGGCACATGGTCAGCGTTTGTCCGTTTTGTTGTTGTTTTCTGTGAAATGCCACAGAGCTCTGAAATTAGTTCTTCCATAAACTCCTTGTGGGTCATGGTGCCGTAAAGCTCTTTGTGTACAATGTAAGAATTGGTGGCAGCAATGTCCAAAAAGTGCAGAAAGATCTTTCTGTACCACTTCATTGTTTTGTGCTTCCGAATGGAGTTGACAACTGAACGAGACCTGCGTCCCCTGGGGTGAGATGCAGGTGAAGTCGAGAGTGGTGTTGTCACAGTCCTAAAAGAATGTTGTAAAAAAATTCTTAGCATTTATTTTATAGTCTATGCATACTTGATGAAGAAACAGAATGGCAATAACTAAGAAATTATATTCTAATACCATCAACCACAGATAATATTGTATACAATACAATAGACATGACAAAAGTACAATTTCTTTTAGACCCATACAGGAAGAGTTACTTACTGTGTTATCCCAGTGTTTCTAAACATAATATAACTAACATCTGTAAAATACTACATGTGCACTTACTCAGTATAATTTTCCAGCGAACGCAAAACTGAATGACTCTCACGTGACTTTCTTGCGCAAGACGCTGGTGATGCAGCCACGGTCCTAAAAGAAAAGTGAAAGTTATTACCAATGAGCAATTACCAGCTGATACTAAAGGATAAGAAAGGACGCATGTATATGTCTGTCAATGGGTCACTTCTCAGTGACATTTACAGCTTTTTTTGTTTCTTTTTTACATATTTACACCTCAGACAATCGCGAATACCAATGGCCTGGTATAACACATTCAGAACATTTACACCTGAGCAGATATTCGCAAACAAAAGTACAATTTATTTTAGACCCATACAGGAAGAGTTACTTACTGTGTTATCCCAGTGTTTCTAAACATAATATAACTAACATCTGTAAAATACTACATGTGCACTTACTCAGTATAATTTTCCAGCGAACGCAAAACTGAATGACTCTCACGTGACTTTCTTGCGCAAGACGCTGGTGATGCAGCCACGGTCCTAAAAGAAAAGTGAAAGTTATTACCAATGAGCAATTACCAGCTGATACTAAAGGATAAGAAAGGACGCATGTATATGTCTGTCAATGGGTCACTTCTCAGTGACATTTACAGCTTTTTTTTTTTTTTTTTACATATTTACACCTCAGACAATCGCGAATACCAATGGCCTGGTATAACACATTCAGAACATTTACACCTGAGCAGATATTCGCAAACAAAAGTACAATTTATTTTAGACCCATACAGGAAGAGTTACTTACTGTGTTATCCCAGTGTTTCTAAACATAATATAACTAACATCTGTAAAATACTACATGTGCACTTACTCAGTATAATTTTCCAGCGAACGCAAAACTGAATGACTCTCACGTGACTTTCTTGCGCAAGACGCTGGTGATGCAGCCACGGTCCTAAAAGAAAATTGAAAGTTATTACCAATGAGCAATTACCAGCTGATAATAAAGGATAAGAAAGGACGCATGTATATGTCTGTCAATGGGTCACCTCTCAGTGACATTTACAGCTTTTTTGTTTTTTTTTACATATTTACATATACATACACCTGAGCAGATATTCGCAAACAGAAGCTTAGTGAACAATTTCACCATTTATTTATCACCGTGATACCGTAGTATACTAATACATTTGTTTATACATTGCATGGTTTATATATGCGCTTTGTTCAAATCTAAAAGTGGCCTGTAAAGACCGATTTCATATTTCAACCAGTTTTAGTCTGAATAGCTGATTTTAGTTTTACAATAGGCTGTTAGAAACGATCTAACGTTAAATATGTAGGTTTTTATTTATACAGTAGCCGAGCAACATTTTAAATAATGAAGGTAAAAATAAGACTTACTGGTCAGGAATATCTTCCA
The DNA here is from genome assembly GCF_049309525.1 of Garra rufa. Classification (NCBI taxonomy): domain Eukaryota; kingdom Metazoa; phylum Chordata; class Actinopteri; order Cypriniformes; family Cyprinidae; genus Garra; species Garra rufa. The sequence goes on along the minus strand of NC_133363.1, from coordinate 15,578,005 downwards.
CTGGGTCCAGACGTTCTTCAAAATGCAAACGATCATCATCCGAGTCGCGTTCTTCGTCTGAGGAGAAGGTGAACTCTTCATCGCTGTTCAGAACCATCTGAAGTGCTTCTTTACTCGTGTAGCGTGCCATCATTGAAACGCGCAGAAAAAGTAAGTAAACTCTATGATGAAGTTCCCACGATTTATGCCAGCTTTTCGGGGCGGGTACATGAATACCTGGCTTGCCTCAAATAATTTACATATGAACAGCGCGCCCTCACGTGGGCGATTAGAATATGAATAGCGAACAGCTCATGGGCGTGATCTAATTAAAAAATAATTAAGCAGACAGGACAGACTGGACATCGTGTTGGTTTCATATGGATTACTTTATCACAGAATATTTGTTTTCGATAAAACTTACTTCGTTTAAAAGTATAGATATCAAGCTTTCTCTAGATATATTGCTCATGTCTCTGGGTTGTGTATTGGCTGAGTTATAGTATATTTTAATGACGTGTTTCTGAATGAAGATCACGGAGATCAACGCGGCAGACAGCACACCCTTTTTGTTTTCCTTATTTTGCAAAATCACAATGTTTTTTTGTTTTTGTGAGTATATACTAATAGAAGTAGACCCTTTACAGATTCGATTGATGTACTGCTTTTATCTGTGCAATCAGAAATGACAGAGTAATGGAAGTTCCTTTTGGGAAACAGCCACAAAACGCGTATACGCGTGTGTCGACCCCAGGGGGTTAAACATGTGACTTTCTGTTGCCAGCAGGTGGCACTATGACTATAACTGAATATAGGCATGGGCTTGTGTTCAGACCAGGACTCTTATCAAACATATTAAGCTTGGGTCAGATTGGACATTGTATGCATGAGTTACACTTATTTTTCTTTGTATTAATATCATGCTTTAGCTCTTAGCTAAGTGTTGCTAGCATGTTTTAACATGATTCTAGCATGATGCTAGCCTATTTAAAACTCGCTAAAGCTTTTTAATATGTTGCTAGGAGTCCGTAACACCATTAAACATCACTTCCTGTTGTCAGCAGGTGGCGCTGTGACTATAACTGAATATGGGCATGTATATATCTTCAGACCAAGAGTCTTATCAAACATGTGAAGTTTGGGGCTGATTGGACATTGCATGCCTGAGTTACAGTAACTTCCTGTTTTATGTCTTTAACAACATGCTTTAGCACTAAGTAAGTGTTGCTAGCATGTTTGAGTACGTTTTAAACTAGTTTAGCACTCAATGGCTTTTTTAGTGTGTTGCTAATAGTGTGTCACAGTGTTAAACATGTCACTTCCTGTTGACAGTAGGTGGCGCTATAACTATAACTGAATATTGGCATGTAGACATCTTCAGGTCACGACTGTTATCAAACATGTGAAGTTTGGGGCTGATTGGACATTGCATGCCTGAGTTACAGTAACTTCCTGTTTCATTGCATTAAGAGCATGCTTTAGCACTTAGCTAAATGTTGCTAACATGTTATAGCATGTTTCTAGCATGTTTCTACCCTTTTTAACAGTTGTTGATTTTTTTTTAAATGTTGCTAGTCATCCACAACAGTATTAAACATATGGCTTCCTATTACCAGCTGGTGGCGCTATGACTATAACTGAATACAGGCATGGGCGTGTGTTTAGGCCAGGATTCTTATCAAACATGTTAAGTTTGGGGCTGATTGGACATTGTATGCCTGAGTTAGAGTAACTTCCTGTTTCATTGTATTATTAGCATGCTTTAACATATTAGCTAAGTGTTGCTAGCATGCTTTATTATTTTTGTAGCATGTTGAATATTAAGTTTGGGTCAGATTCAACATTATATACATGAGTTACAGCAATTTCCTTTTGTATTTGTATTAATAGCATGCTTTAGCTCTTAGCTAAGTGTTGCTAGCATGTTTTAGCATGTTTGTAGCATGTTGCTAGCCTATTTAAGACTTGTTAACGCTTTTCAATATGTTTCTAGGAGTCCGTAACAGTGTTAAACATGTCATTTCCTGTTGTCAGCAGGTGGCGCTATGACTATAACTGAATATGGGCACTGATGTGTGTTCAGGACCGGACTGTCATCAAACATGTGAAGTTTGAGGCAGATCGGACATCGTATGCCTGAGTTATAGCAACTTCCTTTTTCATGGCGAAACATCAAAGTTTGTCCGGCCGCCACGGACACGCCCTTCGACGAAAACTCTAAAGCTTCGCAATTTAACATCGCAAAGGCCTTATGATGACACTCAGCAAATTTGAAGATGATCGGATAAAAACTGTAGGAGGAGTTCGTTAAAGTATGAGGCCTGAAAATGGCAAAAACTGCACAAAAATCATACAGGAAATTCAATATAACGGACTTCCTGTTGGGTTTCGGATGTTGCACCAGGAGACTTTTTTGTAGGTATTGGTGTGTTACATATGTGTACCGAGTTTCGTACATGTACATGAAACGTAGCTCGAGGGGCACTCCGTTGAAATTTTATAGGTGGCGCTATCGAGCCATTTTGCCACACCCACTTTTGAAAACCATATCAGATGTAAATTTTCGCCAGGTCTGATGAGTTTGCAAAGTTTCGTGAGTTTTCGGGCATGTTTAGGCCCTCAAAAAGACTTTTCACTTTGGAGAAGAAGAAGAAGAAGAATTAAAGCTGCAAGCAGCGATGACCGGGCCCTCGCCGTCTGTGCAGTCGCCATCCCGATAGCATCAGGAAAACGGTGCACAGTTGGCACATGCATTCACAGTAACCCTTTGGACTAACCCTAACTGTCTCTCCTCCTCTCTGACTCTTTCTCTTACCACCCATCCCCCCTCCTTGCCCCCAATTTCCACCGGCTGCGTTACGGCTCCGGCACGGCGGCGGAGTCAATAGGTTTCCATTAAAGTCAATGAGTGTATTTCCACTGAATGCGGTACAGCTGCGTTCCGACTCCGGCGATCCGCAGCCCTCCGGAGCAGATACGCAGAGCTTCTATTTTTGCCGGAGCGCTCCGCAGCACTACAGGGCAGAGTACGCAGGACAGGAAGTCGAGTGACAAAACAGAACAGCCAGAAACAAAATAAAAGATCCGTTTAATTTTCAAAATAAAATACACCGCACTCATATTTCCCTGCACTACACCTTGAAAACGTCATAATGGGTGGATAATTCAGAAAAGAGTTCTATCCTATACTCCTCCGGATGGAAAACTGTTCCTGGTTTGGTAGTTCTGTTTATAGAAACTACATATCGCGAGATTACATGGGGCCTCGTGACGTCAGCTGTCAGTCATGACCGCAGCCGTTCCGCAACAAATCCGGACCTGGTGGGTATTGACGGACGACGGAACACGGAGCTGTCACGCAGCGGAGCCGTTCCGCAGCCTTTACGCATCTGGTGGAAATTGGGGGTTACACTCAGCCACTTACCACACAAACACACACATAGAGTGCAGAGCAGAGTGAGATCAGATATGTTTTTTTTTTATTTTCTTTCATTCGTGGAATTTTGTATAATTATGAAATGAACTGTGTTTGATCAGAATGAATAGTTATTTGTATGAAAAAAGTTTCAAAGAGTTAGGATGCTGCACTTTAAATATATAATAAATCATTGAAAATTGAAAATGGAAAATGAAATTCTAAGCACGCTATCTGCCTTAAATATCACAGGAAACAAATATTTGAATGTATTTTTTATTTTTATTTATTTGCCATGGCAACAGCATTTGATGCATCAGGGCTTTTACAATATTCTGATGAAGTTTGAAGAAAATCGAGTACAAATATATTGTTCGTTGTTTGTTCGTGTTTGTTAGTTCATTAACCATTGTTAACAAAAGAGACCCTATTTTAAATAGTTACCATGTTTTATGGTCTACAAGCATTTTTAAATATTATTTTAATAATCTATAAGCATCTGTGAAATAATTCTAAACAAATATATTAAAAATAAATACATATTAACTTAGTTGATTTTTTTTTTTGGCCTTTTTGTATTTGTTTCTCATTCTAATTAAGTGAACTGAGCAGTATAGTGTCATACTTATAAGATTTTTTGTTCTACCAGTGAGAGTGTATATTTGTGTATTTAAATCATATAATTTTCCCTTAAAAGATAAAAAAAAAAAGATTTTAATGCTCTTTAAGCACCTATACAAAATAATTATGTAAAAGTACACTGACAGTACAGTCTATATCAACTGATTCTATGGATTATTGTCATTCTTATACACTGACAATGAGCTAAATAGCATTAGAGGTCAAACGATTCTTTATCTTATGAGGACCTCTAGTGTTCATCCCTGGTATTAGAGCTTTAATTTGACAAATTTAAATGACACTTTTAATGTTTTTGGGGCCTCTGAGCATGATAACATTTTGAAACTACACGTATATCCTAATAATTTCTTGTTCTTTATATGTAAAAAGTTTTTATGAGTTAGAATAATGCAATTTAAAGATAAATGAAAATATCTCTTCATCTTTTTTATTGTTACTTTCATAAATCACCACATCAACACCGTTCAAGATATCCCAAACCGTTCACAATTTAACATCTTGAGTATTTTGGCATCATGTTGACAAAGTTTGGTGTGAGATGTCTGATTCTGCTATGAGTGATATGAATTTATTCGCAGCTATATTTTTCCAAAAATCCACATTCAAATCAAAATAGCCGACTTCCTGTTGGTCGTAGCTCATGGGTGTAAATTAGAAAGTTGTCCGGCTTGATGAGACCAATATACCGACCAAGTTTGATGTCTGTAGCTACAACTAACCCTACAACTTTTGTCAAAAGGTGGCGCTATGGAGTGTCTCCAACAAATCACCACATCAACATCTTTCAAGATATCCCAAAGCCGTTCACAATATAGGGAACATTTTCACTATATTCTGATGATGATGATAACATGTAATTTATGATGATAACAAAATGTTATTATTGCTTGCTTTACGTCCACCACTTCTGCTTAAATGTCATCGTTACCTATCTGTTCAATTTGTGTGTGGATATTGCTTTGCAGGTGACTCCTGTTATAAGACATCACTTTTAAGCGCTATGTAACTAAGAAAGAATCAATTAGGAAAACGGTGCCCAGTTGGCACATGCATTCACAGTAACCCTCAGCCAGTTTGGATTTAAAGTTTACAGAATTGAAAGGGTTAGACTTTAAAATCAACACACAGACACATACACACAATATATACAATTTTGCCATCCAGTTTCATTTGTTAACATTAACTATATTAGTTAACATGAACAATAATTAAACAGCATTTATTAATGTTAATTAATATTAAGCTAAAAAAGTATTCATATATTGTTTAAAGGTGAATTAGTATCTTTTAACATTACATTGTGTACAGAAATACACAATAAAGTGCTCTATAAAGGCTTAATTCTTTCAAAATATCTTTAAAAATCAAGTTGAGTATTTTAATGGGGCGATATATATATAACTGATCTTAAAATGATGGTTTTCAGATGTTTTGAACAGATAACAGCAAAGTTTGTTTTGTTGTCAAAGTTTGTCTTGTCTATAATAATTTTTTATTATTATTATTTTATATTCAATAAATAACACTATGTAAATATTGTCTATCAATGAAGATAAATTGATCATGCTAAAAAGTTGTATTTTTTTAAATCTTTTGCTATGTGACTGAATAGGACAAGTTCATGGTACAGTTAAGTAAAAAATAAATAAAAAACAACAACTGCAAAATACGAACAATGAAAGACTTAGTGACCCTTTATATTTTCTCAAAATATCAGACTCTCAAAGATCAGACATATTTATGTAATTACACTACATATGTGCATTTTTTGTTCAAAGATGGTCTGTAGGATGGCTCTCTACTCTGTCACCCTCTCTGCCTCTCACCCCTCCCCCCTGCAATAATGAGCTTCTCTGTGCCTGACTGAACGCACACACATACTGTAGAGACATTCACCAGAGTGACAGCAGGTTTCTGAGTTATTTTTTTAATTTTCTTTAATTCATTGAAGCTTGTATAAAATTAATATTTCCAGCACTTGCTCAGAATGATTAGATCTCTGTGTGAAAAAAGTTTTAAAGAGTTTGGATGCTGCACTTTAAAGATATAAAAAATTAGGGTTTTGTTTTTTACTACATCTTTAAAAAATCACCACGTCAACACCGTTCGAGATATCCCAAATCCGCTCGCAATTTAACATCTTCAGAATCTTCTCTTCATGTTAAAAAAGTTTGGTGTGAACAGCTGGTTGTTCTTAGGAGTAGTGTGAATTTGTTTACTACCTGATTTTTCAAAAAATCCACCTTCAAATCAAAATAGCCGGCTTTCTGTTGGTCTTAGCTAATGAGTTTGATTTAGAAAGTTGTCCAGATTGATGAGAACAATATATGTACAAAAATATGTCATAAGTCATTTAAATGTGCCAAACTTGCCGCTGCCAGCTGGTGGCGCTATGCCTGTAACTGATTATTGGCATGTAGATGTGTTCAGGCCAGCACTATTATCAAACATATGAAGTTTGGTGCAGATTGACCTTGGTATGTTTGAGTTAGTGAAATATATGAGATATCCTGCTGCCAACAGGTGGCGCTATGATAATATCTGAATATTGGTCTTTAGGTGTCTTCAGGCCAGGACTCTTACCAAACCTGAAATATACGTATATATACGTATACGTAATAACCAAAATATAAAATGTTGCCATCCAGTTTCATTTGTTAAAATTAACTATATCAGTTAACATGACCAATAAATAAATAGCATTTATTAATGTTAATTAATATTAAGCTAAAAAAAAGTATTCATATAAAGTTTATGTACAGTGAATTAACATGAACATGAACACAGTTCATGTGGGTGTACAGCAATACACAATAAAGTGCTCTATAAACGCTTCATTCTTTCAAAATATCTTTAAAAATCAAGTTGAGTATTTTAACGGGGTGATATATATATTTATAACTGTTCTTAAAATTATGGTTTTCAGATGTTTTGAAGAGATAACAGTAACGTTTGTTTTGTTGTCAAAGTTTGTCTTAATTTTTTATTATTATTATTTTATATTCAATAAATAACACTATGTAAATATTGTCTATCAATGAAGATAAATTGATCATGCTAAAAAGTTGTATTTTTTTAAATCTTTTGCTATGTGACTGAATAGGACAAGTTCATGGTACAGTTAAGTAAAAAATAAATAAAAAACAACAACTGCAAAATACGAACAATGAAAGACTTAGTGACCCTTTATATTTTCTCAAAATATCAGACTCTCAAAGATCAGACATATTTATGTAATTACACTACATATGTGCATTTTTTGTTCAAAGATGGTCTGTAGGATGGCTCTCTACTCTGTCACCCTCTCTGCCTCTCACCCCTCCCCCCTGCAATAATGAGCTTCTCTGTGCCTGACTGAACGCACACACATACTGTAGAGACATTCACCAGAGTGACAGCAGGTTTCTGAGTTATTTTTTTAATTTTCTTTAATTCATTGAAGCTTGTATAAAATTAATATTTCCAGCACTTGCTCAGAATGATTAGATCTCTGTGTGAAAAAAGTTTTAAAGAGTTTGGATGCTGCACTTTAAAGATATAAAAAATTAGGGTTATGTTTTTTACTACATCTTTAAAAAATCACCACGTCAACACCGTTCGAGATATCCCAAATCCGCTCGCAATTTAACATCTTCAGAATCTTCTCTTCATGTTAAAAAAGTTTGGTGTGAACAGCTGGTTGTTCTTAGGAGTAGTGTGAATTTGTTTACTACCTGATTTTTCAAAAAATCCACCTTCAAATCAAAATAGCCGGCTTTCTGTTGGTCTTAGCTAATGAGTTTGATTTAGAAAGTTGTCCAGATTGATGAGAACAATATATGTACAGAGTTTGGTGACTGTAGGAAAAACTAACCCCCCAACTTTTGTCAAAAGATGGCGCTATAGAGTGCCTGCTCCACGCCCATTTATGACCTTTTGCCAGTGTCTAACTATCATTAATATTGATGTGTGTGTTGAGTTTCATGAAATTCTAAGCATGTTATCTGCCTCGAAAAGACAGGAATGTAATTTTAAAGTTTGACACGTTGCCATGGCAACAGCATTTGATTTATCATCGACCCCTTTACATATTCTTATCGGCCGTGTTTTGACATGATTTTGATGAAGTTTAAAGAAAATCGAGTAAAATTAAGAGGCTGATTTCAAAGCATTTTGAAAATGACACGTTTCCTGCTGCCAGTTGGTGGCGCTATAACTTTGACTCATAATAGTCACATTTATGGAATCGGCATCATACAAGGAACAAACTGGTGAAGTTTCATCAGAATCAGGCAATGTGTGCAACAGTTATTAGACACTTCCTGTTTCTCATTTCTCGCCATAACTTTGTCGCCTTGCCACGGCCAAACCGTTCGAGATATCAAAAATCTCCTCGCAATTTAGCGTCCCCAATGTCTTGAGATCACGCTGACCGAGTTTGGTGACAATCCCATGGAATTCCTGGGAGGAGTACGTTAAATTCCAGAGCATGCGCTTTTTAAACAGCCCTAAATATCTCACTTCCTGTTGCGTGGAGCCCATGACATAGAGTACAAAAGTTGTTCAGCTCGATGAGTTCTATATGTGTACCGAGTTTCATATGAGTACGTGCAAGTATGTGTGCGCAGTACATCAAGTTTTCAAACTGTGTTCCAGGGGGCGCTGTAGAGGCCCTGAACCACGCCCGGGTCCCAGCCTCTGTGGCGTCCGGACGACGGCAGATTCCGACGTGTGTGCAAATTTTCAAGAGTTTTTGAGTATGTTAAGGCCCCCAAAAGTGCCCCAACGGTTGAAAAAAAATAAAAATAAAAAAAACAAAAAAAAACAAATAAGAATCCTTAGAAGAACAATAGGGCCTTCGCCCTTTTGGGCTCGGGCCCTAATAAACGGAGCAATTCCAATAGGGTCCTCGCACTGTAGTGCTCGGGCCCTAATTAAAGCTGCAAGCAGCGATGGTAGGGCCCTCGCACTCGGGCTCACCGCCGATCGGTGGCGAATGGTGGGCACTATGCTATTAACACAGTAAATGTAGGAGGAACATGTCAAAGTCATTGATATGTGCAAATCTTCCTGCTGCCAGCTGGTGGCGCTATGCCTATAACTGAATATTGGCATGTAAATGTATTCAGGCCAGGACTCTTATCAAACATATTAAGTTTGGGGCTGATTGGACATTGCATGCCTGAGTTACAGTAACTTCCTGTTTCATTGCATTAAGAGTATGCTTTAGCACTTAGCTAAATGTTGCTAACATGTTTCTAGCATGTTGCTACCCTATTTAACACTTGTTGATATTTTTAAGATGTTGCTTGGCATCCACAACAGTATTAAACATGTGACTTCCTGTTGCCAGTAGGTGGCACTATGACTATAACTGAATATGGGCATGGGCTTGTGTTCAGACCAGGACTCTTATCAAACATATTAAGCTTGGGTCAGATTGGACATTGTATGCATGAGTTATACTTATTTTTCTTTGTATTAATATCATGCTTTAGCTCTTAGCTAAGTGTTGCTAGCATGTTTTAACATGATTCTAGCATGATGCTAGCCTATTTAAAACTTGCTAACGCTTTTTAATATGTTGCTAGGAGTCCGTAACACCATTAAACGACACTTCCTGTTGTCAGCAGGTGGCGCTGGGACTATAACTGAATATGGGCATGTATATATCTTCAGGCCAGGAGTCTTATCAAACATGTGAAGTTTGGGGCTGATTGGACATTGCATGCCTGAGTTTCAGTAACTTCCTGTTTTATGTCTTTAACAACATGCTTTAGCACTAAGTAAGTGTTGCTAGCATGTTTGAGTACGTTTTAAACTAGTTTAGCACTCAATGGCTTTTTTAGTGTGTTGCTAATAGTGTGTCACAGTGTTAAACATGTCACTTCCTGTTGACAGTAGGTGGCGCTATAACTATAACTGAATATTGGCATGTAGACATCTTCAGGCCAGGACTGTTATCAAACATGTGAAGTTTGGGGCTGATTGGACATTGCATGCCTGAGTTACAGTAACTTCCTGTTTCATTGAATTAAGAGTATGCTTTAGCACTTAGCTAAATGTTGCTAACATGTTATAGCATGTTTCTAGCATGTTGCTACCCTGTTTAACAGTTGTTGAATTTTTTTACAATGTTGCTAGGCATCCACAACAGTATTAAACATGTGGCTTCCTGTTACCAGCTGGTGGCGCTATGACTATAACTGAATACGGGCATGGGCGTGTGTTTAGGCCAGGATTCTTATCAAACATGTTAAGTTTGGGGCTGATTGGACATTGTATGCCTGAGTTAGAGTAACTTCCTGTTTCATTGTATTATTAACATGCTTTAGCATATTAGCTAAGTGTTGCTAGCATGCTTTATTATTTTTGTAGCATGTTGAATATTAAGTTTGGGTCAGATTCAACATTATATACATGAGTTACAGCAATTTCCTTTTGTATTTGTATTAATAGCATGCTTTAGCTCTTAGCTAAGTGTTGCTAGCATGTTTTAGCATGTTTGTAGCATGTTGCTAGCCTATTTAAGACTTGTTAACGCTTTTCAATATGTTTCTAGGAGTCCGTAACAGTGTTAAACATGTCATTTCCTGTTGTCAGCAGGTGGCGCTATGACTATAACTGAATATGGGCACTGACGTGTGTTCAGGACCGGACTGTCATCAAACATGTGAAGTTTGAGGCAGATCGGACATCGTATGCCTGAGTTATAGCAACTTCCTTTTTCATGGCGAAACATCAAAGTTTGTCCGGCCGCCACGGACACGCCCTTCGACGAAAACTCTAAAGCTTCGCAATTTAACATCGCAAAGGCCTTATGATGACACTTAGCAAATTTGAAGATGATCGGATAAAAACTGTAGGAGGAGTTCGTTAAAGTATGAGGCCTGAAAATGGCAAAAACTGCACAAAAATCGTACAGGAAATTCAATATAACGGACTTCCTGTTGGGTTTCGGATGTTGCACCAAGAGACTTTTTTGTAGGTATTGGTGTGTTACATATGTGTACCGAGTTTCGTACATGTACGTGAAACGTAGCTCGAGGGGCACTCCGTTGAAATTTTATAGGTGGCGCTATCGAGCCATTTTGCCACACCCACTTTTGAAAACCATATCAGATGTAAATTTTCGCCAGGTCTGATGCGTGTGCAAAGTTTCGTGAGTTTTCGGGCATGTTTAGGCCCTCAAAAAGACTTTTCATTTTGGAGAAGAAGAAGAAGAAGAAGAATTAAAGCTGCAAGCAGCGATGACCGGGCCCTCGCCATCTGCGCAGTCACCATACCGATAGCATCAGGAAAACGGTGCCCAATTGGCACATGCATTCACAGTAACCCTTCTTCCAGGGTCGATTTAAAGTTTACCGAATTGAAAGGGTTAATTAAAATCAACACACAGACACATACACATACACACAATATTTAAAATGTTGCCATCCAGTTTAATTTGTTAACATTAACTATATTAGTTAACATGAACAATAATTAAATGGCATTTATTAATGTTAATTAATATTAAGCTAAAGAAAGTATTCATATATTATTAAAAGGTACATTAGTACATTTATTTATATTTGTTAAAAATATTTGTGGGTTCATGTATTTATAATACATTATAAGGGTATTCTTAAGGCATTATAAGGAATGCATAATACATTATAAAAAACCTTATAATATGTTGTATAATCTCATGAGCATTCATAAGAACAGTTTTAATGTATTAGAATTTTTACTTTTTTTATTATAGCTTTTATGAGTATGATTACCTCCTCATAGTTATAATGTATAAGTCTCATATTTTGCCATCTTACTGATGTCACTTTACTTAAAGCATACAAAGATCACTTATAAGTAATAATAATAATAATTCTCAAATAGCCATAAGATCAGGTATCAGATCAGATGAATGTATAATATGATCAGTTTAATTATTTTGATGGTACCCGTTAGACAGCTTTTTATAAGTAACTCTGCAACTGCATGTCAGCTAGCAGTAATTATTATTAGTAGTGTGCTAAATATGTGCTAACACTGTATTTTGACAGTTCCCCAAAAGACAAACTGATTATAAGTAACTTTGCAAGAACATGAACCTTCTACTTAGCCTAACATTAATCTAAGTCTACACTGTAAGGAGTGTTAGTTGGTGAGATTTAGTTGCTTATAGTCAATAGAATAGAATATAATGTAAAAAATAAATCTAATATGATATAGTCCATTACAAATGAAGTAGATTTAATATGGTGTCTATTGTGTGTTATAAATCATAATCTTAAAAGTTATAACCTCTAATATTTAAGTATTATAATGTATGATATTTGTTGTTATGAATATTCATTGGATGATATAATATATTATATTATACGTTTTTTTTATAATGCATTATGCGTTCATTATAATGCCTTAGAAATACCCTTATAACAGGGGCTTCATAGAAAGTGTTACCAAATCAGTGAGAGACAAACAAAACATTTCATAATTTTTCATAAAAAAAATAAAATAATGCTTTTTAGTGTTTATTTTAAAATTATTTAAAAGTATTCTGAAAGTACAGTACATAACAACTGCAAATGAATCTATGCATTCGTTTCTTTGTTGTACATTATGAATGAGCAGAATAGCTTTAGAGGTAAAAATATTCCTTATCATACGAGGACCTCTGGTGTTCATGCCTTGTATTACAGTTTTCATTTCTCTCTTTCACTTCTGGATACTTTTAATGTTTTTGGGGACTCTGAGCATGATAAAATTTTGATACCAAGCGTATTTTCTAAGAATGATTTGTTCTTCATATATACAAAGTTTTGAAGAGTTGGTATTAGGCACTTTAAAGATATATGAAAATTAATGCTACTTTTTTTACTGTGACTTTAAAAAATCACCACATCAACACCATTCAAGATATCCCAAATCCGCTCACAATTTAGCATTTTGAGTATATTCTTATCATGTTGACAAAGTTTGGTGTGAACTTCTTGTTTCTGCTTTGTTTAGTATGATTTTATTTACAGCCTGAATTTTCCAAAAATCCACATTCAAATAAAAATAGCCAACTTCCTGTTTATTATAGCTAATGAGTGTTAATTAGAAAGTTGTCCGGATTGATGAGAGCAATATACGTACCAAGTTTGGTGACTGTAGGCAAAACTAAACCCCCAACTTTTGTCAAAAGGTGGCGCTATAGAGTGCCTCCTCCACGCCCATTTATAGGCTTTTATCAGTGTCTAAATATCATTAATACAGATGTGTGTGTTGAGTTTCATGAAATTCCAAGTATTTTAAGTGGCTCGAAAACACAAAAAACTAAAGTTAAAGTTTGACACATTGCCATGGCAACATGATAAAAGTTATCGATAATGCCCTTCACAGATTCTCATCAGCCGTGTTTCGACATTATTGGGATGAAGTTTAAAGCAAATTGAGTAAAATTAAGAGGCTGATTTAAAAGCATTTAGAAAACGTTGCGCTTTCTGCTGCCAGTTGGTGGCGCTATAACTTTGACTCATAATAGTCACATCTCTGTGACTGGCATCATACGTTGAACAAACTGCTGAAGTTTGGTCAAAATCAGACAAAGTGTGTTAAAGTTATTAGACACTTCCTGTTTCTCATTTCTCGCCATAATTTTGTCGCCCCGCCACGGCCAAACCGTTTGAAATATCAAAATTCCCCTGGCAATTTTGTTTCCCCAATGTCTTGAGATCATGCTGACCGAGTTTGGAGGCCATCGGTGGAAAGGCCTTGAAGGAGTATTTCAAATTCCATTGCATGCGCTTTTTAGACATCCCTGAATAGCTGACTTCCTGTTGGGCAAAGCACGGACTTTGAGCACTAGAGTTGTTCGGCTCGATGAGGTCTATATGTGTATGAATTTTGATAAATATAGGTCAACCGGTGTGTGCTCCAGAGTCCCTCAAAAGTTGAAATTTTTAACGCTGTGCCACGCCCCCCCCAGGTGACCCCCCCATGTCAAAGTTTGTCCGGCCCTGATGGCCGCAGGTTCCAATGCGTGTGCAAAGTTTCAAGAGTTTTCGTGTATGTTAAGGACCCCGAAATCCCCCAAAACATTGATGAAATAATAATAATAATAATAATAATAATAATAATCCTTAGAAAAACAATAGGGCCTTCGCCCATTCTGGGCTCGGGCCCTAATTAAAGCTGCAAGCAGCGATGGTAGGGCCCTCGCACTCGGGCTCACCGTCGATCGGTGGCGAATGGTGGGCACTATGCTATTAACACAGTAAATGTAGGAGGAACATGTCAAAGTCATTGATGTGTGCCAATCTTCCTGCTGCCAGCTGGTGGCGCTATGCCTATAACTGAATATTGGCATGCAGATGTGTTCAGGCCAGTGCTTTTATGAAACATATGAAGTTTGGTGAAGCTTGAACATGGCATGCTTGAGTGTAAGTCATGACATATCCTGCTGCCAACAGGTGGCGCTATTACGAAATATTGGCTTTTAGATGTCTTCAGGCCAGGACTATTGGCAAACATGTCAAGTTTGGTGCAAATTGTACATTGCATGCTTTAGTTAGTGTAAAACAAGTAATTTGCTGTTGCCAGCTGGTGGCGCTATGACTATAACTAAATACTGGCATGTAAATGTATTCAGGCCAGGACTCTTATCAAACATATTAAGTTTGGGGCTGATTGGACATTGCATGCCTGAGTTACAGTAACTTCCTGTTTCATTGCATTAAGAGTATGCTTTAGCACTTAGCTAAATGTTGCTAACATTTTTCTAGCATGTTGCTACCCTATTTAACACTTGTTGATATTTTTAAGATGTTGCTTGGCATCCACAACAGTATTAAACATGTGACTTCCTGTTGCCAGTAGGTGGCACTATGACTATAACTGAATATGGGCATGGGCTTGTGTTCAGACCAGGACTCTTATCAAATATATTAAGCTTGGGTCAGATTGGACATTGTATGCATGAGTTACACTTATTTTTCTTTGCATTAATATCATGCTTTAGCTCTTAGCTAAGTGTTGCTAGCATGTTTTAACATGATTCTAGCATGATGCTAGCCTATTTAAAAATTGCTAACGCTTTTAATATGTTGCTAGGAGTCCGTAACAACTTTAAACGACACTTCCTGTTGTCAGAAGGTGGCGCTGTGATTATAACTGAATATGGGCATGTATATATCTTCAGGCCAGGAGTCTTATCAAACATGTGAAGTTTGGGGCTGATAGGACATTGCATGCCTGAGTTACAGTAACTTCCTGTTTCATTGCAATAAGAGCATGCTTTACCACTTAGCTAAATGTTGCTAACATTTTCTAGCATGTTGCCACCCTGTTTAACACTTGTTGATATTTTTTAAATGTTGCTAGGCATCCACAACAGTATTAAACATGTGTCTTCCTATTACCAGCTGGTGGCGCTATGACTATAACTGAATACGGGCATGGGCGTGTGTTCAGGCCAGGCCTCTTATCAAACATGTTAAGTTTGGGGCTGATTGGACATTGTATGCCTGAGTTAGAGTAACTTCCTGTTTCATTGTATTATTAGCATGCTTTAGCATATTAGCTAAGTGTTGTTAGCATGCTTTACTATGTTTGTAGCATGTTGAATATTAATTTTGGGTCAGATTCGACATTATGTACATGAGTTACAGCAATTTCCTTCTGCATTTGTATTAATAGCATGCTTTAGCTGTTAGCTAAGTGTTGCTAGCATGTTTTAACATGTTTGTAGCATGTTGCTAGCCTATTTAAGACTTGTTTACGCTTTTCAATATGTTGCTAGGAGTCCGTAACAGTGTTAAACATGTCACTTCCTGTTGTCAGCAGGTGGCGCTATGACTATAACTGAATATGGGCACTGACGTGTGTTCAGGACCGGACTGTTATCAAACATGTGAAGTTTGAGGCTGATCGGACATTGTATGCCGGAGTTATAGCAACTTCCTTTTTCATAGCGAAACATCAAAGTTTGTCCGGCTGCCACGGACACGCCCTTTGACGAAAACTCTAAAGCTTCGCAATTTAAAATCGCAAAGGCCTTATGATGACACTCAACAAATTTGAAGATGATCGGATAAAAACTGTAGGAGGAGTTCGTTAAAGTACGAGGCCTGAAAATGGCAAAAACTGCACAAAAATCGTACAGGAAATTCAATATAACGGACTTCCTGTTGGGTTTCGGATGTTGCACCAGGAGACTTTTTTGTAGGTATTGGTGAGATACATATGTGTACCGAGTTTCGTACATGTACGTGAAAAGCAGCTCGAGGCGCACTCCGTTGAAATTTTATAGGTGGCGCTATGGAGCCATTTTGGCACACTCACTTCTGAAAACCATATCAGATGTAAATTTTCGCCAGGTCTGATGTGTGTGCAAAGTTTCGTGAGTTTTCGAGCATGTTTAGGCCCTCAAAAAGACTTTTCATTTTGGAGAAGAAGAAGAAGAAGAAGAATTAAAGCTGCAAGCAGCGATGACCGGGCCCTCGCCATCTGCGCAGTCACCATACCGATAGCATCAGAAAAACGGTGCCCAGTTGGCACATGCATTCACAGTAACCCTTCTGCCAGGGTCGATTTAAAGTTTATCGAATTGAAAGGGTTAATTAAAATCAACACACAGACACATACACACAATATTTAAAATGTTGCCATCCAGTTTAATTTGTTAAGATTAACTATATTAGTTAACATGAACAATAATTAAATGGCATTTATTAATGTTAATTAATATTAAGCAAAAGAAAGTATTCATATATTATTAAAAGGTACATTAGTACATTTATTTATATTTGTTAAAAATATTTGTGGGTTCACGTATTTATAATACATTTTAAGGCATTATAAGGAATGCATAATACATTATAAAAAACCTTATAATATGTTGTATAATCTCATGAGCATTCATAAGAACAGTTTTAATGTATTAGAATTTTTACTTTTTTATTATAGCTTTTATGAGTATGATTACCTCCTCATAGTTATAATGTATAAGTCTCATATTTTGCCATCTTACTGATGTCACTTTACTTAAAGCATACAAAGATCACTTATAAGTAATAATAATAATAATTCTCAAATAGCCATAAGATCATGTATCAGATCAGATGAATGTATAATATGATAAGTTTAATTATTTTGATGGTACCCGTTAGACAGCTTTTTATAAGTAACTCTGCAACTGCATGTCAGCTAGCAGTAATTATTATTAGTAGTGTGCTAAATATGTGCTAACACTGTATTTTGACAGTTCCCCAAAAGAAAAACTGATTATAAGTAACTTTGCAAGAACATGAACCTTCTACTTAGCCTAACATTAACCTAAGTCTACACTGTAAGGAGTGTTAGTTGGTGAGAGTTAGTTGCTTATAGTCAATAGAATAGAATATAATGTAAAAAAATAAATCTAATATGATATAGTCCATTACAAATGAAGTAGATTTAATATGGTGTCTATTGTGTGTTATAAATCATAATCTTAAAAGTTATAACCTCTAATATTTAAGTATTATAATGTATGTTATTTGTTGTTATGAATATTCATTGGATGATATAATATATAATATCATATGTTTTTTATAATGCATTATGCGTTCATAATGCCTTAGAAATACCCTTATAATAGGGGCTTCATAGAAAGTGTTACCAAATCAGTGAGACAAACAAAACATTTCATAATTTTTCATAAAAAAATAAAATAATGCTTTTTAGTGTTTATTTTAAAATTATTTAAAAGTATTCTGAAAGTACAGTACATAACAACTGCAAATGAATCTATGCATTCGTTTCTTTGTTGTACATTATGAATGAGCAGAATAGCTTTAGAGGTAAAAATATTCCTTATCATACGAGGACCTCTGGTGTTCATCCCTTGTATTACAGTTTTCATTTCTCTCTTTCACTTCTGGATACTTTTAATGTTTTTGGGGCCTCTGAGCATGATCAAATTTTGATACCAAGCGTATTTTCTAAGAATGATTTGTTCTTCATATATACAAAGTTTTGAATAGTTAGTATTAGGCACTTTAAAGATATGTGAAAATTAATGCTACTTTTTTACTGTGACTTTAAAAAATCACCACATCAACACCGTTCAAGATATCCCAAATCCGTTTACAATTTAGCATTTTGAGTATATTCTTATCATGTTGACAAAGTTTGGTGTGAACTTCTTGTTTCTGCTTTGTTTAGTATGATTTTATTTTCAGCCTGATTTTTCCAAAAATCCACATTCAAATAAAAATAGCCAACTTCCTGTTTATTATAGCTAATGAGTGTTAATTAGAAAGTCGTCCGGATTGATGAGAGCAATATACGTACCAAGTTTGGTGACTGTAGGCAAAACTAAACCCCCAACTTTTGTCAAAAGGTGGCACTATAGAGTGCCTCCTCCACGCCCATTTATGGGCTTTTATCAGTGTCTAAATATCATTAATACAGATGTGTGTGTTGAGTTTCATGAAATTCCAAGTATTTTAAGTGGCTCGAAAACACAAAAAACTAAAGTTAAAGTTTGACACATTGCCATGTCAACATGATAAAAGTTATCGATAATGCCCTTCACAGATTCTCATCGGCCATGTTTCGACATTATTGGGATGAAGTTTGAAGCAAATTGAGTAAAATTAAGAGGCTGATTTAAAAGCATTTAGAAAACGTTGTGCTTTCTGCTGCCAGTTGGTGGCGCTATAACTTTGACTCATAATAGTCACATCTCTGTGACTGGCATCAGACGATGAACAAACTGCTGAAGTTTGGTCAAAATCAGACAAAGTGTGTTAAAGTTATTAGACACTTCCTGTTTCTCATTTCTCGCCATAATTTTGTCACCCCGCCACGGCCAAACCGTTTGAAATATCAAAATTCCCCTGGCAATTTTGCTTCCCCAATGTCTTGAGATCATGCTGACCGAGTTTGGAGGCCATCGGTGGAAAGGCCTTAGAGGAGTATTTCAAATTCCATTGCATGCGCTTTTTAGACATCCCTGAATAGCTGACTTCCTGTTGGGCGAAGCACGGACTTTGAGCATTAGAGTTGTTCAGCCCGATGAGGTCTATATGTGTATGAATTTTGATAAATATAGGTCAACCGGTGTGTGCTCCAGAGTCCCTCAAAAGTTGCAATTTTTAACGCTGTGCCACGCCCCCCCCAGGTGACCCCCCCATGTCAAAGTTTGTGCGGGCCTGATGGCCGCAGTTTCCAATGCGTGTGCAAAGTTTCAAGAGTTTTCGTGTATGTTAAGGGTCCCGAAATCCCCCAAAACATTGATGAAATAATAATAATAATAATAATAATAATCCTTAGAAAAACAATAGGGCCTTCGCCCATTCTGGGCTCGGGCCCTAATAATAATAAACGGAGCAATTCCAATAGGGTCCTCGCACTGCAGTGCTCGGGCCCTAATAATAATAATAAACGAAGCAGATCCAATAGGGTCCTCACACCATCGGTGCTCGGGCCCTAATAAACGGAGCAATTCCAATAGGGTCCTCGCACTGTAGTGCTCGGGCCCTAATTAAAGCTGCAAGCAGCGATGGTAGGGCCCTCGCACTCGGGCTCACCGCCGATCGGTGGCGAATGGTGGGCACTATGCTATTAACACAGAAAATGTAGGAGGAATATGTCAAAGTCATTGATATGTGCCAATCTTCCTTCTGCCAGCTGGTGGCGCTATGCCTATAACTGAATATTGGCATGCAGATGTGTTCAGGCCAGTGCTTTTATCAAACATATGAAGTTTGGTGAAGCTTGAACATGGCATGCTTGAGTGTAAGTCATGACATATCCTGCTGCCAACAGGTGGCGCTATTACAAAATATTGGCTTTTAGATGTCTTCAGGCCAGGACTATTGGCAAACATGTCAAGTTTGGTGCAAATTGTACATTGCATGCTTAAGTTAGTGTAAAACAAGTAATTTGCTGTTGCCAGCTGGTGGCGCTATGACTATAACTGAATATTGGCATGTAAATGTATTCAGGCCAGGACTCTTATCAAACATATTAAGTTTGGGGCTGATTGGACATTGCATGCCTGAGTTACAGTAAATTCCTGTTTCATTGCATTAAGAGTATGCTTTAGCACTTAGCTAAATGTTGCTAACATGTTTCTAGCATGTTGCTACCCTATTTAACACTTGTTGATATTTTTAAAATGTTGCTGGGCATCCACATCGGTATTAAACATGTGACTTCCTGTTGCCAGCAGGTGGCACTATGACTATAACTGAATATAGGCATGGGCTTGTGTTCAGACTAGGACTCTTATCAAACATATTAAGCTTGGGTCAGATTGGACATTGTATGCATGAGTTACACTTATTTTTCTTTGCATTAATATCATGCTTTAGCTCTTAGCTAAGTGTTGCTAGCATGTTTTAACATGATTCTAGCATGATGCTAGCCTATTTAAAACTTGCTAACGCTTTTTAATATGTTGCTAGGAGTCCGTAACACCATTAAACGTCACTTCCTGTTGTCAGCAGGTAGCGCTGTGACTATAACAGAATATGGGCATGTATATATCTTCAGGCCAGGAGTCTTATCAAACATGTGAAGTTTGGGGCTGATTGGACATTGCATGCCTGAGTTACAGTAACTTCCTGTTTTATATCTTTAACAACATGCTTTAGCACTAAGTAAGTGTTGCTAGCATGTTTGAGTATGTTTTAAACTAGTTTAGCACTCAATGGCTTTTTTAGTGTGTTGCTAATAGTGTGTCACAGTGTTAAACATGTCACTTCCTGTTGACAGTAGGTGGCGCTATGACTATAACTGAATATTGACATGTAGATATCTTCAGGTCAGGACTGTTATCAAACATGTGAAGTTTGGGGCTGATTGGACATTGCATGCCTGAGTTACAGTAACTTCCTGTTTCATTGCATTAAGAGTATGCTTTAGAACTTAGCTAAATGTTGCTAACATGTTATAGCATGTTTCTAGCATGTTGTTACGCTGTTTAACACTTGTTGATATTTTTAAAATTTTGGTAGGCATCCACAAGAGTATTGAACATGTGGCTTCCTGTTACCAGCTGGTGGCGCTATGACTATAACTGAATACGGGCATGGGCGTGTGTTCAGGCCAGGCCTCTTATCAAACCTGTGAAGTTTGGGGCTGATTGGACATTGTATGCCTGAGTTAGAGTAACTTCCTGTTTCATTGTATTATTAGCATGCTTTAGCATATTAGCTAAGTGTTGCTGGCATGCTTTACTATGTTTGTAGCATGTTGAATATTAAGTTTGGGTCAGATTTGACATTATATGCATGAGTTACAGCAATTTCCTTTTGTATTTGTATTATTAGCATGCTTTAGCATATTAGCTAAGTGTTGCTAGCATGTTTTAGCATGTTTCTAGCATGTTGCTAGCCTATTTAAGACTTGTTAAGGCTTTTCAATATGTTGCTAAGAGTCCGTAACAGTGTTAAACATGTCACTTCCTGTTGTCAGCAGGTGGCGCTATGACTATAACTGAATATGGGCACTGACGTGTGTTCAGGACCGGACTGTTATCAAACATGTGAAGTTTGAGGCAGATCGGACATTGTATGCCTGAGTTATAGCAACTTCCTTTTTCATGGCGAAACATCAAAGTTTGTCCGGCCGCCACGGACACGCCCTTTGACGAAAACTCTAAAGCTTCGCAATTTAACATCGCAAAGGCCTTATGAAGACACTCAGCAAATTTGAAGATGATCGGATAAAAACTGTAGGAGGAGTTCGTTAAAGTACGAGGCATGAGAATGGCAAAAACTGCACAAAAATCGTACAGGAAATTCAATATAACAGACTTCCTGTTGGGTTTCGGATGTTGCACCAGGAGACTTTTTTGTAGGTATTGGTGTGTTACATGTGTGTACCGAGTTTCGTACATGTACGTGAAAAGTAGCTCGAGGCGCACTCCGTTGAAATTTTATAGGTGGCGCTATCGAGCCATTTTGGCACACCCACTTCTGAAAACCATATCAGATGTAAATTTTCGCCAGGTCTGATGCGTGTGCAAAGTTTCGTGAGTTTTCGGGCATGTTTAGGCCCTCAAAAAGACTTTTCATTTTGGAGAAGAAGAAGAATAATAATTAAAGCTGCGAGCAGCGATGAACGGGCCCTCGCACCCGGGCTCACCGCCGACCGGTGGCTTCAGGAAAACAGCAAACGGTGGGCAGTATGCTTTTAATACAGTAAATGTAGGAGAAATATGTCAAAGTCACTTAAATGTGCCAAACTTGCCGCTGCCAGCTGGTGGCGCTATGCCTATAACTGATTATTGGCATGTAGATGTGTTCAGGCCAGCACTATTATCAAACATATGAAGTTTGGTGCAGATTGACCTTGGTATGTTTGAGTTAGTGAAATATATGATATATCCTGCTGCCAACAGGTGGCGCTATGATAATATCTGAATATTGGTCTTTAGGTGTCTTCAGGCCAGGACTCTTACCAAACCTGTGAATTTTGTGGCAGATCAGACATTTTCAGGCTAAGTTATAACCACTTCTATGTCTATGCAGAAACATCAAACTTTGTCAGGCCACCACGGACATGCCCTTTAATGAAAACTCAAGATCTTCACAATTTAACATCTCTAAGGCCTCAAGATCAGACTGACCAAATATAATGTTGATTTAATTAAATGCAATCAATGCAAAGACTTCAGATAGATGCCAACTGTGAACCAGTATGCTACAAATAAGAACATGTAATTCATGATGATAGCAAAATGTTATTATTGCTTCCTTTACATCCACCACTTCTGCTTAAATGTCATTGTTACCTATCTGAACAATTTTTGTATAATATATTTTTGTATAAAATCAATTTTTGTCATAACTAAGAATCAATAAGGAAGACGGTGCCCAGTTGGCACATGCATTCACAGTAACCATCTGCTAGTTTGGATTTTAAGTTTACAGAATTGAAAGGGTTACACTTTAAAATCAACACACAGACACATACACACAAAATATAAAATGTTGCCATTCAGTTTTATTTGTTAGCATTAACTATATTAGTTAACATGACCAATAAATAAATAGCATTTATTAATGTTAATTAATATTAAGCTAAAAAAAGTATTCATATAAAGTTTATGTACTGTGAATTAACATGAACATGAACACAGTTCATGTGGGTGTACAGCAATACACAATAAAGTGCTCTATAAACGCTTCATTCTTTCAAAATATCTTTAAAAATCAAGTTGAGTATTTTAACGGGGTGATATATATATATATTTATAACTGATCTTAAAATTATGGTTTTCAGATATTTTGAAGAGATAACAGTAACGTTTGTTTTGTTGTCAAAGTTTGTCTTAATTTTTTATTATTATGATTTTATATTCAATAAATAACACTATGTAAATATTGTCTATCAATGAAGATAAATTGATCATGCTAAAAAGTTGTATTTTTTTAAATCTTTTGCTATGTGACTGAATAGGACAAGTTCATGGTACAGTTAAGTAAAAAATAAATAAAAAACAACAACTGCAAAATACAAACAATGAAAGACTTAGTGACCCTTTATATTTTCTCAAAATATCAGACTCTCAAAGATCAGACATATTTATGTAATTACACTACATACAGTATGTGCATTTTGTTCAAAGATGGTCTGTAGAATGGCTCTCTACTCTGTCACCCTCTCTGCCTCTCACCCCTCCCCCCTGCAATAATGAGCTTCTCTGTGCCTGACTGAACGCACACACATACTGTAGAGACATTCACCAGAGTGACAGCAGGTTTCTGAGTTATCTTTTTAATTTTCTTTAATTCATTGAAGCTTGTATAAAATTTATATTTCCAGCACTTGCTCAGAATGATTAGATCTCTGTGTGAAAAAAGTTTTAAAGAGTTTGGATGCTGCACTTTAAAGATATAAAAATATTTTTTACTATATCTTTAAAAAATCACCACGTCCACACCGTTCAAGATATCCAAAATCCGGTCGCAATTTAACATCTTCAGAATATTCTCTTCATGTTAAAAAAGTTTGGTGTGAACAGCTGGTTGTTCTTAGAAGTAGTGTGCATTTGTTTACAGCCTGATTTTTCCAAAAATCCACATTCAAATCAAAATAGCCGGCTTCCTGTTGGTCTTAGCTAATGAGTTTGATTTAGAAAGTTGTCCAAATTGATGAGATTAATATATGTACAGAGTTTGGTGACTGTAGGAAAAACTAACCCCCCAACTTTTGTCAAAAGATGGCGCTATAGAGTGCCTGCTCCACGCCCATTTATGACCTTTTGCCAGTGTCTAACTATCATTAATATTGATGTGTGTGTTGAGTTTCATGAAATTCTAAGCATGTTAACTGCCTCGAAAAGACAGGAATCTAATTTTAAAGTTTGACATGTCGCCATGGCAACAGCATTCGATTTATCATCGACCCCTTTACATATTCTTATCGGCCGTGTTTTGACATGATTTTGATGAAGTTTAAAGAAAATCGAGTAAAATTAAGAGGCTGATTTCAAAGCATTTTGAAAATGACACACTTCCTGCTGCCAGTTGGTGGCGCTATAACTTTGACTCATAATAGTCACATTTATGGAATCGGCATCATACAACGAACAAACTGGTGAAGTTTCATCAGAATCAGGCAATGTGGTCAACAGTTATTAGACACTTCCTGTTTCTCATTTCTCGCCATAACTTTGTCGCCTTGCCACGGCCAAACCGTTCGAGATATCAAAAATCTCCTCGCAATTTAGCGTCCCCAATGTCTTGAGATCATGCTGACCGAGTTTGGTGACAATCCCATGGAATTCCTGGGAGGAGTACGTTAAATTCCAGAGCATGTGCTTTTTAAACAGCCCTAAATATCTCACTTCCTGTCAGGTGGAGCCTATGACATAGAGTACAAAAGTTGTTTGGCTCAGTGAGATCTATATGTGTACCGAGTTTCATATCAATACATGCAAGTATGTGTGCGCAGTACATCAAGTTTTCAAACTGTGTTCCAGGGGGCGCTGTAGAGGCCCTGAACCACGCCCGGGTCCCAGCCTCTGTGGCGTCCTGATGGCCGCAGATTCCGACGTGTGTGCAAATTTTCAAGAGTTTTTGAGTATGTTAAGGCCCCCAAAAGTGCCCGGAAGGTTGAAAAAAATAAAAAAAAAAAAAAAAAAAAATAATAACCCTTAGAAGAACAATAGGGCCTTCGCCCTTTTGGGCTCGGGCCCTAATTAAAGCTGCAAGCAGCGATGGTAGGGCCCTCGCACTCGGGCTCACCGCCGATCGGTGGCGAATGGTGGGCACTATGCTATTAACACAGTAAATGTAGGAGGAATATGTCAAAGTCATTGATATGTGCCAATCTTCCTGCTGCCAGCTGGTGGCGCTATGCCTATAACTGAATATTGGCATGCAGATGTGTTCAGGCCAGTGCTTTCATGAAACATATGAAGTTTGGTGAAGCTTGAACATGGCATGCTTGAGTGTAAGTCATGACATATCCTGCTGCCAACAGGTGGCGCTATTACGAAATATTGGCTTTTAGATGTCTTCAGCCCAGGACTATTGGCAAACATGTCAAGTTTGGTGCAAATTGTACATTGCATGCTTATGTTAGTGTAAAACAAGTAATTTGCTGTTGCCAGCTGGTGGCGCTATGACTATAACTAAATACTGGCATGTAAATGTATTCAGGCCAGGACTCTTATCAAACATATTAAGTTTGGGGCTGATTGGACATTGCATGCCTGAGTTACAGTAACTTCCTGTTTCAATGCATTAAGAGTATGCTTTAGCACTTAGCTAAATGTTGCTAACATGTTTCTAGCATGTTGCTACCCTATTTAACACTTGTTGATATTTTTAAAATGTTGCTTGGCATCCACAACAGTATTAAACATGTGACTTCCTGTTGTCAGCAGGTGGCACTATGACTATAGCTGAATATGGGCATGTATATATCTTCAGGCCAGGACTCTTATCAAACATGTGAAGTTTGGGGCTGATTGGACATTGCATGCCTGAGTTACAGTAACTTCCTGTTTCATTGCATTAAGAGCATGCTTTAGCACTTAGCTAAATGTTGCTAACATGTTATAGCATGTTTCTAGCATGTTGCTACCCTATTTAACACTTGTTGATATTTTTAAAATGTTGCTAGGCATCCACAACAGTATTAAACATGTGGCTTCCTGTTACCAGCTGGTGGCGCTATGACTATAACTGAATACGGGCATGGGCGTGTGTTTAGGCCAGGACTCTTATCAAACATGTTAAGTTTGGGGCTGATTGGACATTGTATGTCTGAGTTAGAGTAACTTCCTGTTTCATTGTATTATTAGCATGCTTTAGCATATTAGCTAAGTGTTGCTAGCATGCTTTATTATTTTTGTAGCATGTTGAATATTAAGTTTGGGTCAGATTCAACATTATATACATGAGTTACAGCAATTTCCTTTTGTATTTGTATTAATAGCATGCTTTAGCTCTTAGCTAAGTGTTGCTAGCATGTTTTAGCATGTTTGTAGCATGTTGCTAGCCTATTTAAGACTTGTTAACGCTTTTCAATATGTTTCTAGGAGTCCGTAACAGTGTTAAACATGTCATTTCCTGTTGTCAGCAGGTGGCGCTATGACTATAACTGAATATGGGCACTGACGTGTGTTCAGGACCGGACTGTCATCAAACATGTGAAGTTTGAGGCAGATCGGACATCGTATGCCTGAGTTATAGCAACTTCCTTTTTCATGGCGAAACATCAAAGTTTGTCCGGCCGCCACGGACACGCCCTTCGACGAAAACTCTAAAGCTTCGCAATTTAACATCGCAAAGGCCTTATGATGACACTCAGCAAATTTGAAGATGATCGGATAAAAACTGTAGGAGGAGTTCGTTAAAGTATGAGGCCTGAAAATGGCAAAAACTGCACAAAAATCGTACAGGAAATTCAATATAACGGACTTCCTGTTGGGTTTCGGATGTTGCACCAGGAGACTTTTTTGTAGGTATTGGTGTGTTACATATGTGTACCGAGTTTCGTACATGTACGTGAAACGTAGCTCGAGGGGCACTCCGTTGAAATTTTATAGGTGGCGCTATCGAGCCATTTTGCCACACCCACTTTTGAAAACCATATCAGATGTAAATTTTCGCCAGGTCTGATGCGTGTGCAAAGTTTCGTGAGTTTTCGGGCATGTTTAGGCCCTCAAAAAGACTTTTCATTTAGGAGAAGAAGAAGAAGAAGAAGAAGAAGAAGAATAAACGGAGCAATTCCAATAGGGTCCTCGCACTGTAGTGCTCGGGCCCTAATTAAAGCTGCAAGCAGCGATGGTAGGGCCCTCGCACTCGGGCTCACCGCCGATCGGTGGCGAATGGTGGGCACTATGCTATTAACACAGAAAATGTAGGAGGAATATGTCAAAGTCATTGATATGTGCCAATCTTCCTTCTGCCAGCTGGTGGCGCTATGCCTATAACTGAATATTGGCATGCAGATGTGTTCAGGCCAGTGCTTTTATCAAACATATGAAGTTTGGTGAAGCTTGAACATGGCATGCTTGAGTGTAAGTCATGACATATCCTGCTGCCAACAGGTGGCGCTATTACAAAATATTGGCTTTTAGATGTCTTCAGGCCAGGACTATTGGCAAACATGTCAAGTTTGGTGCAAATTGTACATTGCATGCTTAAGTTAGTGTAAAACAAGTAATTTGCTGTTGCCAGCTGGTGGCGCTATGACTATAACTAAATATTGGCATGTAAATGTATTCAGGCCAAGACTCTTATCAAACATATTAAGTTTGGGGCTGATTGGACATTGCATGCCTGAGTTACAGTAACTTCCTGTTTCATTGCATTAAGAGTATGCTTTAGCACTTAGCTAAATGTTGCTAACATGTTTCTAGCATGTTGCTACCCTATTTAACACTTGTTGATATTTTTAAAATGTTGCTGGGCATCCACAACAGTATTAAACATGTGACTTCCTGTTGCCAGCAGGTGGCACTATGACTATAACTGAATATGGGCATGGGCTTGTGTTCAGACCAGGACTCTTATCAAACATATTAAGCTTGGGTCAGATTGGACATTGTATGCATGAATTACACTTATTTTTCTTTGTATTAATATCATGCTTTAGCTCTCAGCTAAGTGTTGCTAGCATGTTTTAACATGATTCTAGCATGATGCTAGCCTATTTAAAACTTGCTGACGCTTTTTATTATGTTGCTAGGAGTCCGTAACACCATTAAACGTCACTTCCTGTTGTCAGCAGGTGGCGCTGTGACTATAAATGAATATGGGCATGTATATATCTTCAGGCCAGGAGTCTTATCAAACGTGAAGTTTGGGGCTGATTGGACATTGCATGTCTGAGTTACAGTAACTTCCTGTTTTATGTCTTTAACAACATGCTTTAGCACTAAGTAAGTGTTGCTAGCATGTTTGAGTACGTTTTAAACTAGTTTAGCACTCAATGGCTTTTTTAGTGTGTTGCTAATAGTGTGTCACAGTGTTAAACATGTCACTTCCTGTTGACAGTAGGTGGCGCTATAACTATAACTGAATATTGGCATGTAGATATCTTCAGGCCAGGACTGTTATCAAACATGTGAAGTTTGGGGCTGATTGGGCATTGCATGCCTGAGTTACAGTAACTTCCTGTTTCATTGCAATAAGAGTATGCTTTAGCACTTAGCTAAATGTTGCTAACATGTTATAGCATGTTTCTAGCATGTTGCTACCCTGTTTAACAGTTGTTGATTTTTTTTTAAATGTTGCTAGGCATCCACAACAGTATTAAACATGTGGCTTCCTGTTACCAGCTGGTGGCGCTATCACTATAACTGAATACGGGCATGGGCGTGTGTTTAGGCCAGGATTCTTATCAAACATGTTAAGTTTGGGGCTGATTGGACATTGTATGCCTGAGTTAGAGTAACTTCCTGTTTCATTGTATTATTAGCATGCTTTAGCATATTAGCTAAGTGTTGCTAGCATGCTTTAATATTTTTGTAGCATGTTGAATATTAAGTTTGGGTCAGATTCAACATTATATACATGAGTTACAGCAATTTCCTTTTGTATTTGTATTAATAGCATGCTTTAGCTCTTAGCTAAGTGTTGCTAGCATGTTTTAGCATGTTTGTAGCATGTTGCTAGCCTATTTAAGACTTGTTAACGCTTTTCAATATGTTTCTAGGAGTCCGTAACAGTGTTAAACATGTCATTTCCTGTTGTCAGCAGGTGGCGCTATGACTATAACTGAATATGGGCACTGACGTGTGTTCAGGACCGGACTGTCATCAAACATGTGAAGTTTGAGGCAGATCGGACATCGTATGCCTGAGTTATAGCAACTTCCTTTTTCATGGCGAAACATCAAAGTTTGTCCGGCCGCCACGGACACGCCCTTCGACGAAAACTCTAAAGCTTCGCAATTTAACATCGCAAAGGCCTTATGATGACACTCAGCAAATTTGAAGATGATCGGATAAAAACTGTAGGAGGAGTTCGTTAAAGTATGAGGCCTGAAAATGGCAAAAACTGCACAAAAATCGTACAGGAAATTCAATATAACGGACTTCCTGTTGGGTTTCGGATGTTGCACCAGGAGACTTTTTTGTAGGTATTTGTGTGTTACATATGTGTACCGAGTTTCGTACATGTACGTGAAACGTAGCTCGAGGGGCACTCCGTTGAAATTTTATAGGTGGCGCTATCGAGCCATTTTGCCACACCCACTTCTGAAAACCATATCAGATGTAAATTTTCGCCAGGTCTGACGCGTGTGCAAAGTTTCGTGAGTTTTCGGGCATGTTTAGGCCCTCAAAAAGACTTTTCATTTTGGAGAAGAAGAAGAAGAAGAAGAAGAAGAATTAAAGCTGCAAGCAGCGATGAACGGGCCCTCGCACACGGGCTCACCGCCGACCGGTGGCTTTAGGAACACAGCAAATGGTGGGTAGTATGCTTTTAATACAGTAAAAATAGGAGAAATATGTCAAAGTCACTTAAATGTGCCAAATTTCCTGCTGCCAGCTGGTGGCGCTATGCATATAACTGATTATTGGCATGTAGATGTGTTCAGGCCACCACTTTCATCAAACATATGAAGTTTGGTGCAGATTGACCTTGGTATGTTTGAGTTAGTGAAAGATATGATATATCTTGCTGCCAACAGGTGGCGCTATGATAATATCTGAATATTGGCCTTTAGGTGTCTTCAGGCCAGGACTCTTACCAAACCTGTGAAGTTTGAGGCAGATCGGACATTTTATGGCTGAGTTATAACAACTTCTATGTCCATGGCGAAACATCAAACTTTGTCACGCCGCCACAGACACGCCCTTTAACGAAAACTCAAGATCTTCGCAATTTAACATCTCTAAGGCCTCTAGATCAGACTGACCAAATATAATGTTGATATCATTAAATCTCTAGGAGGAGTTTGATACAAGTCATTTCCTGTTGCCAACAGGTGGCGCTGTGATTATAATAGAATATTGGCCTTCAGATGTGTTCAGGCCAGGACTCTTATCAAATAGGTGAAGTTTGAGGCAAATCGGACATTTTATGGCTGAGTTATAACAAGTTTTATATCCATGGCGAGACCTCGAAATTTGTCAGGCTGCCACGGACACGCCCTTTACCGAAAACTCAAGATCTTCACAATTTAACATCGCTAAGGCCTTTATATTAGACTGACCGATTTTGGTGTTGATCTGAATAAATCTCTAGGAGGAGTTGGTTGTAGAGTACAGCATGACACTTCCTGTTGCCTGCAGGTGGCGCTATGACTATAACTGAATATGGGCATGTAGATGTCTTCAGGTCAGGAGTGTTATCACACATGTGAAGTTTGGGACAGATAGGACATTGTACGCCTGAGTTATAGCAACTTCCTTTTTCATGGCGAAACATCGAAATTTGCGAGGCCGCCACGGACACGCCCTCCGATGAAAACTCTAGATCTTCACAATTTAACGTCACAAAGGGCTTTAGACTAGACTCAGCAAATTTGGCGTTGATCCGAATAAATCTGTAGGAGGAGTTCGTTCAAGTACGACACCTGAAAAAGGCAAAAATGGCACAAATTTTGTTGAGAATATTAATATTAACCGACTTCCTGTTGGGTTCCGGATTTTGCTCCAAGAGGCTTTTTTGTAGGTTTTGGTGTGTTACATGTGTGTACCGATTTCCGTGCATGTACGTGAATCACAGCTGAAAGCGCACACCGCTGAACGTCTAAAGGTGGCGCTGTCGAGCCATTTTGCCACACCCACTTCTGAAACCCAAATCAGACGTAAATTTTCGCCAGGTTTGATGTGTGTGCAAAGTTTTGTGAGTTTTCGGGAATGTTTAGGTCCTCTAAAATGCGATTCACTTTGGAGAAGAAGAATAATAATAATAATAATAATAATAATAAACGGAGCAGATTCAATAGGGTCCTCACAC
This sequence comes from Garra rufa, assembly GCF_049309525.1. Classification (NCBI taxonomy): domain Eukaryota; kingdom Metazoa; phylum Chordata; class Actinopteri; order Cypriniformes; family Cyprinidae; genus Garra; species Garra rufa. Next base: position 15,546,601 of record NC_133363.1, on the reverse strand, counting down.
CATCGGTGCTCGGGCCCTAATAAACGGAGCAATTCCAATAGGGTCCTCGCACTGTAGTGCTCGGGCCCTAATTAAAGCTGCAAGCAGCGATGGTAGGGCCCTCGCACTCGGGCTCACCGCCGATCGGTGGCGAATGGTGGGCACTATGCTATTAACACAGAAAATGTAGGAGGAATATGTCAAAGTCATTGATATGTGCCAATCTTCCTTCTGCCAGCTGGTGGCGCTATGCCTATAACTGAATATTGGCATGCAGATGTGTTCAGGCCAGTGCTTTTATCAAACATATGAAGTTTGGTGAAGCTTGAACATGGCATGCTTGAGTGTAAGTCATGACATATCCTGCTGCCAACAGGTGGCGCTATTACAAAATATTGGCTTTTAGATGTCTTCAGGCCAGGACTATTGGCAAACATGTCAAGTTTGGTGCAAATTGTACATTGCATGTTTACGTTAGTGTAAAACAAGTAATTTGCTGTTGCCAGCTGGTGGCGCTATGACTATAACTAAATATTGGCATGTAAATGTATTCAGGCCAAGACTCTTATCAAACATATTAAGTTTGGGGCTGATTGGACATTGCATGCCTGAGTTACAGTAACTTCCTGTTTCATTGCATTAAGAGTATGCTTTAGCACTTAGCTAAATGTTGCTAACATGTTTCTAGCATGTTGCTACCCTATTTAACACTTGTTGATATTTTTAAAATGTTGCTGGGCATCCACAACAGTATTAAACATGTGACTTCCTGTTGCCAGCAGGTGGCACTATGACTATAACTGAATATGGGCATGGGCTTGTGTTCAGACCAGGACACTTATCAAACATATTAAGCTTGGGTCAGATTGGACATTGTATGCATGAGTTACACTTATTTTTCTTTGTATTAGTATCATGCTTTAGCTCTCAGCTAAGTGTTGCTAGCATGTTTTAACATGATTCTAGCATGATGCTAGCCTATTTAAAACTTGCTGACACTTTTTATTATGTTGCTAGGAGTCCGTAACACCATTAAACGTCACTTCCTGTTGTCAGCAGGTGGCGCTGTGACTATAACTGAATATGGGCATGTATATATCTTCAGGCCAGGACTCTTATCAAACGTGAAGTTTGGGGCTGATTGGACATTGCATGTCTGAGTTACAGTAACTTCCTGTTTTATGTCTTTAACAACATGCTTTAGCACTAAGTAAGTGTTGCTAGCATGTTTGAGTACGTTTTAAACTAGTTTAGCACTCAATGGCTTTTTTAGTGTGTTGCTAATAGTGTGTCACAGTGTTAAACATGTCACTTCCTGTTGACATTAGGTGGCGCTATAACTATAACTGAATATTGGCATGTAGATATCTTCAGGCCAGGACTGTTATCAAACATGTGAAGTTTGGGGCTGATTGGACATTGCATGCCTGAGTTACAGTAACTTCCTGTTTCATTGCATTAAGAGTATGCTTTAGCACTTAGCTAAATGTTGCTAACATGTTATAGCATGTTTCTAGCATGTTGCTACCCTGTTTAACAGTTGTTGATTTTTTTTAAAATGTTGCTAGGCATCCACAACAGTATTAAACATGTGGCTTCCTGTTACCAGCTGGTGGCGCTATGACTATAACTGAATACGGGCATGGGCGTGTGTTTAGGCCAGGATTCTTATCAAACATGTTAAGTTTGGGGCTGATTGGACATTGTATGCCTGAGTTAGAGTAACTTCCTGTTTCATTGTATTATTAGCATGCTTTAGCATATTAGCTAAGTGTTGCTAGCATGCTTTATTATTTTTGTAGCATGTTGAATATTAAGTTTGGGTCAGATTCAACATTATATACATGAGTTACAGCAATTTCCTTTTGTATTTGTATTAATAGCATGCTTTAGCTCTTAGCTAAGTGTTGCTAGCATGTTTTAGCATGTTTGTAGCATGTTGCTAGCCTATTTAAGACTTGTTAACGCTTTTCAATATGTTTCTAGGAGTCCGTAACAGTGTTAAACATGTCATTTCCTGTTGTCAGCAGGTGGCGCTATGACTATAACTGAATATGGGCACTGACGTGTGTTCAGGACCGGACTGTCATCAAACATGTGAAGTTTGAGGCAGATCGGACATCGTATGCCTGAGTTATAGCAACTTCCTTTTTCATGATGAAACATCAAAGTTTGTCCGGCCGCCACGGACAGGCCCTTCGACGAAAACTCTAAAGCTTCGCAATTTAACATCGCAAAGGCCTTATGATGACACTCAGCAAATTTGAAGATGATCGGATAAAAACTGTAGGAGGAGTTCGTTAAAGTATGAGGCCTGAAAATGGCAAAAACTGCACAAAAATCGTACAGGAAATTCAATATAACGGACTTCCTGTTGGGTTTCGGATGTTGCACCATGAGACTTTTTTGTAGGTATTGGTGTGATACATATGTGTACCGAGTTTCGTACATGTACGTGAAACGTAGCTCAAGGGGCACTCCGTTGAAATTTTATAGGTGGCGCTATCGAGCCATTTTGCCACACCCACTTTTGAAAACCATATCAGATGTAAATTTTCGCCAGGTCTGATGCGTGTGCAAAGTTTCGTGAGTTTTCGGGCATGTTTAGGCCCTCAAAAAGACTTTTCATTTTGGAGAAGAAGAAGAAGAAGAATTAAAGCTGCGAGCAGCGATGAACGGGCCCTCGCACCTGGGCTCACCGCCGACCGGTGGCTTCAGGAAATCAGCAAACGGTGGGCAGTATGCTTTTAAAACAGTAAATATAGAAAAAATATGTCATAAGTCATTTAAATGTGCCAAACTTGCCGCTGCCAGATGGTGGCGCTATGCCTATAACTGATTATTGGCATGTAGATGTGTTCAGGCCAGCACTATTATCAAACATATGAAGTTTGGTGCAGATTGACCTTAGTATGTTTGAGTTAGTGAAAGATATGATATATCCTGCTGCCAACAAGTGGCGCTATGATAATATCTGAATATTGGCCTTTAGGTGTCTTCAGGCCAGGACTCTTACCAAACCTGTGAATTTTGTGGCAGATCAGACATTTTATGGCTAAGTTATAACAACTCAATGAAAACTCAAGATCTTCACAATTTAACATCTCTAAGGCCTCAAGATCAGACTGACCAAATATAATGTTGATTTAATTAAATGCAATCAATGCAAGGACTTCAGATAATGCCAACTGTGAACCAATATGCAAAATTTTCCCTATACTGTGATGATGATGATAAGAACATGATTCATGATGATAACAAAATGTTATTATTGCATGCTTTACGTCCACCACTTCTGCTTAAATGTCATTGTTACCTATCTGTACAAGTTTTGTGTGGATATTGCTTTGCTGGTGACTCCTCCTGTTACAAGGCATCACTCTTAAGCGCTACATAACTAAGAATCAATAAGGAAGACGGTGCCCAGTTGGCACATGCATTCACAGTAACCCTCTGCTAGTTTGGATTTTAAGTTTACAGAATTGAAAGGGTTAGACTTTAAAATCAACACACAGACACATACACACAAAATATAAAATGTTGCCATCCAGTTTCATTTGTTAAAATTAACTATATTAGTTAACATGACCAATAAATAAATAGCATTTATTAATGTTAATTAATATTAAGCTAAAAGAAGTATTCATATAGGCCCGGTTTCACAGACAGGGCTTAGACTAAGCCAGGATTAGCAGATTCAATTAGGATATTTAAGTAATTTTTATAAACATGCTTAGAAAAAAAACATTACTGGTGTGCATCTTGAGACAAAACAAAGACAACGATATATTTTAAGATCAGTCAGTGCAAGTTTCTTTCAGTTCAAACAGCTCAGACTTACATTTTAGTCTAGGACTAGGCTTAAGCCTTGTCTGTGAAACCGGGCCATAAAGTTTATGTACTGTGTATTAACATGAACATGAACACAGTTCATGTGGGTGTACAGCAATACACAATAAAGTGCTCTATAAATGCTTCATTCTTTCAAAATATCTTTAAAAATCAAGTTGAGTATTTTAACGGGGTGATACATATATATATAACTGATCTTAAAATTATGGTTTTCAGATGTTTTGAAGAGATAACAGTAACGTTTGTTTTGTTGTCAAAGTTTGTCTTAATTTTTTATTATTATTATTTTATATTCAATAAATAACACTATGTAAATAGTGTCTATCAATGAAGATAAATTGATCATGCTAAAAAGTTGTATTTTTTTAAATCTTTTGCTATGTGACTGAATAGGACAAGTTCACGGTACAGTTAAGTAAAAAATAAATAAAAAACAACAACTGCAAAATACGAACAATGAAAGACTTAGTGACCCTTTATATTTTCTCAAAATATCAGACTCTCAAAGATCAGACATATTTATGTAATTACAATACATATGTGCATTTTTTGTTCAAAGATGGTCTGTAGGATGGCTCTCTACTCTGTCACCCTCTCTGCCTCTCACCCCTCCCCCCTGCAATAATGAGCTTCTCTGTGCCTGACTGAACGCACACACATACTGTAGAGACATTCACCAGAGTGACAGCAGGTTTCTGAGTTATTTTTTTAATTTTCTTTAATTCATTGAAGCTTGTATAAAATTTATATTTCCAGCACTTGCTCAGAATGATTAGATCTCTGTGTGAAAAAAGTTTTAAAGAGTTTGGATGCTGCACTTTAAAGATATAAAAAATTAGGGTTATGTTTTTTACTACATCTTTAAAAAATCACCACGTCAACACCGTTCGAGATATCCAAAATCCGCTCGCAATTTAACATCTTCAGAATCTTCTCTTCATGTTAAAAAAGTTTGGTGTGAACAGCTGGTTGTTCTTAGGAGTAGTGTGAATTTGTTTACTACCTGATTTTTCAAAAAATCCACCTTCAAATCAAAATAGCCGGCTTTCTGTTGGTCTTAGCTAATGAGTTTGATTTAGAAAGTTGTCCAGATTGATGAGAACAATATATGTACAGAGTTTGGTGACTGTAGGAAAAACTAACCCCCCAACTTTTGTCAAAAGATGGCGCTATAGAGTGCCTGCTCCACGCCCATTTATGACCTTTTGCCAGTGTCTAACTATCATTAATATTGATGTGTGTGTTGAGTTTCATGAAATTCTAAGCATGTTATCTGCCTCGAAAAGACAGGAATGTAATTTTAAAGTTTGACACGTTGCCATGGCAACAGCATTTGATTTATCATCGACCCCTTTACATATTCTTATTGGCCGTGTTTTGACATGATTTTGATGAAGTTTAAAGAAAATCGATTAAAATTAAGAGGCTGATATCAAAGCATTTTGAAAATGACACGTTTCCTGCTGCCAGTTGGTGGCGCTATAACTTTGACTCATAATAGTCATATTTATGGAATCGGCATCATACAAGGAACAAACTGGTGAAGTTTCATCAGAATCAGGCAATGTGTGCAACAGTTATTAGACACTTCCTGTTTCTCATTTCTCGCCATAACTTTGTCGCCTTGCCACGGCCAAACCGTTCGAGATATCAAAAATCTCCTCGCAATTTAGCGTCCCCAATGTCTTGAGATCATGCTGACCGAGTTTGGTGACAATCCCATGGAATTCCTGGGAGGAGTACGTTAAATTCCAGAGCATGCGCTTTTTAAACAGCCCTAAATATCTCACTTCCTGTTGCGTGGAGCCCATGACATAGAGTACAAAAGTTGTTCAGCTCGATGAGTTCTATATGTGTACCGAGTTTCATATCAATACGCGCAAGTATGTGTGCGCAGTACATCAAGTTTTCAAACTGTGTTCCAGGGGGCGCTGTAGAGGCCCTGAACCACGCCCGGGTCCCAGCCTCTGTGGCGTCCGGACGACGGCAGATTCCGACGTGTGTGCAAATTTTCAAGAGTTTTTGAGTATGTTAAGGCCCCCAAAAGTGCCCCAACGGTTGAAAAAACAAAACAAAAAAAAAACAAAAAAACAAAAAAACAAATTAAAGCTGCAAGCAGCGTTGACCGGGCCCTCGCCGTCTGGCAGTCGCCATCCCGATAACATCAGGAAAACGGTGCCCAGTTGGCACATGCATTCACAGTAACCCTTTGGACTAACCCTAACTGTCTCTCCTCCTGTCTGAGTCTTTCTCTTGCCACCCATCCCCCCTCCTTACACTCAGCCACTTACCACACAAACACACACATAGAGTGCAGAACAGAGTGAGATCAGATATGTTTTTTAATTTTCTTTCATTCGTGGAGTTTTGTATAATTATGAAATGAACTGTGTTTAATCAGAATGAATAGTTATTTGTATGAAAATTTTTTCAAAGCGTTAGGATGCTGCACTTTAAATATATAATAAATCATTGAAAATTGAAAATGGAAAATGAAATTCTAGGCACGCTATCTGCCTCAAAAACACAGGAAACAAATATTTGAATGTATTTTGTATTTTTATTTATTTGCCATGGCAACAGCATTTGATGCATCAGGGACGCCTTTACAGACTCTCATCGGCCGTGTTTTTACATCATTCTGATGAAGTTTGAAGAAAATCGAGTACAAATATATTGTTCGTTGTTCGTTCGTGTGTTAGTTCATTAACCATTGTTAACAAAAGAGACCCTATTTTAAATAGTTACCATGTTTTATGATCTACAACCATTTTTAAATATTATTTTAATGATCTATAAGCATCTGTGAAATAATTATAAACAAATATATTAAAAATAAATACATATTAACTTAGTTGATGTATTTGTTTCTCATTCTAATTAGGTGAACTGAGCAGTATAGTGTCATACTTATAAGATTTTTTATTCTATCAGTGAGATTGTATATATGTATATAAATCATATAATTTTTCCTTAAAAGATTAAAAAAAGATTTTAATGCTCTTTAAGCACCTATACAAAATAATTATGTAAAAGTACACTGACAGTACAGTATATATCAACTGATTCTATGGATTATTTTCATTCTTATACACTGAGAATGAGCTAAATAGCATTATAGTTCAAACGATTCCTTATCTTATGAGGACCTCTAGTGTTCATCCCTGGTACTAGAGCTTTAATCTGACAAATTTATATGACACTTTTAATGTTTTTGGGGCCTCTGAGCATGATAACATTTTGAAACTACACGTATTTCCTAAGAATTTCTTGTTCTTTATATGTAAAAAGTTTTGATGAGTTAGAATAATGCAATTTAAAGATATATGGAAATAACTCTCCATCTTTTTTACTGTTACTTTCATAAATCACCACATCAACACCGTTCAAGATATCCCAAAGCCGTTCACATTTTAACATCTTCAGTATCTTGGCATCATGTTGACAAAGTTTGGTGTGCACTGTCTGATTCTGCAATGAGTGATATGAATTTATTCACAGCTATATTTTTCCAAAAATCCACATTCAAATCAAAATAGCTGACTTCCTGTTGGTCGAAGCTAATGGGTGTAAATTTTTTGCAAAAAAAAATCTGGTGATCAAAAATTATTAGGCTGTAGTTAAGAACTGTTAGTTTTATGGACAGTTAGAATGTTTTGTATATGCAGACAAGGGCTTTATGATGGGCCTGATTTGAATTTAGAAAAAAAAAAAAATTCTTAAACATGTTTGAAGTTCTTAATAGATTTCACTGTTGCACATTTAGTCTTTTTATTTTTTTACAGTAATGTGCATTTTGCAGTTTGTTTACATGGTGTACATTGGATGCACATATTTATGACTTCTTGTTACAGTATTCATTTAAAATAAAAGTTGTTTAAAATAAACAACTGTGTGCACCCTATTTTTAATGTAGATGTGTATTTCAGTAATAAACTTAAGTAGGGCAGTTTTAAGTTACCAGCATTTATATCAAAATATGGATCCCATGTCTGCAAAACTAACATTTTAAATGAAATATTGATAGCTAATCGATATCGAATCGAATTGAATCAAATCGAAACCATAAAAATAACCATCGAATCGAATTGCCAAATTGGTCACAATACCCAGCCCTAATTCACATCCTAATGAATAAACAACCAAGAGTTTAAATATTCCCTTCTATCTCCTCCTCTCTGACTCTCTCTTTCCACCCATCCCCCCTCCCCACTCTCACCCTAACACTCAAAAAACACACACCCACTTACCACGCACACACATAAGTGCAGAGCAGAGAGGGATCAGATTTGTTTTTTAATTTTCATTAATTCATAGATCTTTGTATAATTATGAAATGAACGGTGTCTGATCAGAATGACTAGTAGTCTGTATGAAAAAAGTTTCAAAGACTTTGGATGCTGCACTTTAAAGATATAATAAAATTACGGCTATCTTTTTTTACTCCGATTTCAATCAATCACCACATCAACACCGTTCAAGATATCCTAAATCTGCTCGCAATTTAGAATCTTCAGAATGTTGGCATCATGTCAAAAAAGTTTGGTGTGAATTGGTTGGTTTTCCCGAGAGAAGTATATAAAATTCCACAGCCTGATTTTTCCAAATATCCACATTCAAATCAAAATAGCCGACTTCCTGTCAATCGTAGCTAATGGGTGTAAATTAGAAATGTTTCTGGCTTGATGAGATCAATATATGTACCGAGTTTGGTGACTGTAGGACAAACTAAACCCCCAACTTTTGTGAAAAGGTGGCGCTATGGAGCGCCTGCTCCACGCCCATTTATGGGCTTTTATCAGTGTCTAAATATCATTAATACAGATGTGTGTGTTGAGTTTCATGAAATTCCAAGTATTTTAAGTGGCTCGAAAACACAAAAAACTAAAGTTAAAGTTTGACACGTTGCCATGGCAACATGATAAAAGTTATCGATAATGCCCTTCACAGATTCTCATCGGCCGTGTTTCGACATTATTGGGATGAAGTTTCAAGCAAATTGAGTAAAATTAAGAGGTTGATTTAAAAGCATTTAGAAAACGTTGCGCTTTCTGCTGCCAGTTGGTGGCGCTATAACTTTGACTCATAATAATCACATCTCTGTGATCGGCATCAGACGACGAACAACCTGCTGAAGTTTGGTCAAAATCAGACAAAGTATGTCAAAGTCATTAGGCACTTCCTGTTTCTCATTTCTCGCCATAACTTTGTCGGCCCGCCATGGCCAAACCGTTCGAGATATCAAAAATCCCCTGGCAATTTTGCGTCCTCAATGTCTTGAGGTCATGCTGACCGAGTTTGGTGGCCATCGGTGGATAGGCCTAGGAGGAGTATATCAAATTCCATTGCATGCGCTTTTTAGACATCCCTGAATAGCTGACTTCCTGTTTGGTGAAGCATGGACTGTGAGCACGAAAGTTGTTCGGCTCGATGAGGTCTATATGTGTATGAATTTTGGTGACTGTAGGTCAACCGGTGTGCGCTCCAGGGCCACTTAAATGTCGCAATGTTTAACGCTGTGCCACGCCCCCCCCCAGGTGACCCCCCCATGTCAAAGTTTGTCCGGCCCTGATGGCCGCAGTTTCCAATGTGTGTGCAAAGTTTCAAGAGTTTTCGTGTATGTTAAGGGCCCCAAAATCCCCCAAAACATTGAAAAAAAAAAAATAATAATAATAATAATAATTCTTAGAAAAACAATAGGGCCTTCGCCCTTTTGGGCTCGGGCCCTAATTAAAGCTGCAAGCAGCGTTGACCGGGCCCTCGCCGTCTGGCAGTCGCCATCCCAATAGCATCAGGAAAACGGTGCCCAGTTGGCACATGCATTCACAATAACCCTTTGGACTAACCCTAACTGTCTCTCCTCCTGTCTGACTCTTTCTCTTACCACCCATCCCACCTCCTTACACTCAGCCACTTACCACACAAACACACACATAGAGTGCAGAGCAGAGTGAGATCAGATTTGTTTTTTAATTTTCTTTCATTCGTGGAGTTTTATATAATTATTAAATGAACTGTGTTTAATCAGAATGAATAGTTATTTGTATGAAAAAAGTTTCAAAGAGTTAGGATGCTGCACTTTAAATATATAATAAATCATTGAAAATTGAAAATGGGAAATGAAATTCTAGGCACGCTATCTGCCTCAAAAACACAGGAAACAAATATTTGAATGTATTTTTTATTTTTATTTATTTGCCATGGCAACAGCATTTGATGCATCAGGGGCGCCTTTACAGACTCGGCCGTGTTTTTACATTATTCTGATGAAGTTTGAATAAAATCGAGTACAAATATATTGTCCGTTGTTCGTTCGTGTTTGTTAGTTCATTAAACAATGTTAACAAAAGAGACCCTATTTTAAATAGTTACCATGTTTTATGATCTACATCCATTTTTTTATATTATTTTAATGATCTATAAGCATCTGTGAAATAATTATAAACAAATATATTAAAAATAAATACATATTTACTTAGTTGATGTATTTGTTTCTCATTCTAATTAAGTGAACTGAGCAGTATAGTGTCATACTTATAATATTTTTTATTCTATCAGTGAGATTGTATATATGTATATAAATCATATAATTTTTCCTTAAAAGATTAAAAAAAGATTTTAATGCTCTTTAAGCACCTATACAAAATAATTATGTAAAAGTACACTGACAGTACAGTCTATATCAACTGATTCTATGGATTATTTTCATTCTTATACACTGAGAATGAGCTAAATAGCATTAGAGGTCAAACGATTCCTTATCTTATGAGGACCTCTAGTGTTCATCCCTGGTATTAGAGCTTTAATCTGACAAATTTATGTGACACTTTTAATGTTTTTGGGGCCTCTGAGCATGATAACATTTTGAAACTACACGTATTTCCTAAGAATTTCTTGTTCTTTATATGTAAAAAGTTTTGATGAGTTAGAATAATGCAATTTAAAGATATATGAAAATAACTCTTCATCTTTTTTATTGTTACTTTCATAAATCACCACATCAACACCGTTCAAGATGTCCCAAAGCCGTTCACAATTTAACATCTTCAGTATCTTGGCATCATGTTGACAAAGTTTGGTGTGAACTGTCTGATTCTGCTATGAGTGATATGAATTTATTCACAGCTATATTTAAAAACACAGGAAACAAATGTTAAAGTTTGACATGTTGCCATGGCAACCGCATTTGATGTATCAAGGACCCCTTCACAGATTCTCATCGGCCGTGTTTTGATATTATTCTGATGAAGTTTGAAGCAAATTGAGTAAAATTAAGAGGTTGATTTAAAAGCGTTTTGCAAGCAACACACTTCCTGCTGCCAGTTGGTGGCGCTATAACTTTGACTCATAATAGTCACATCTCTGTGATCGGTATCATACGACGAACAAACTGCTTAAGTTTGGTCAAAATCAGATAAAGTGTGTCAAAATTATTAGACATTTCCTGTTTCTCATTTCTCGCCATAATTTGTCGCCCTGCCACGGCCAAACCGTTCGAGATAGCAAAAATCCCCTGGCAATTTTGCATTCCCAATATCTTGAGATCATGTTGACCGAGTTTGGTGGCCATCGGTGGAAAGGTCTAGGAGGAGTATTTCAAATTCCACAGCTTGATTTTTCCAAAAATCCATATTTAAATAAAAATAGCTGACTTCCTGTTGGTCGTAGCTAATGGGTGTAAATTAGAAAGTTGTCCGGCTTGATGAGTCCAATATATGTACCGAGTTTGGTGACTGTAGGACAAAGTAACCCCCCAACTTTTGTCAAAAGGTGGCGCTATGGAGCGCCTGCTCCACGCCCATTTATGGGCTTTTATCAGTGTTTAACTGTCATTAATACAGATGTGTGTGTTGAGTTTCATGAAATTCTAAGCATTTTAAGTGGCTCAAAAACACAAAAAACTAAAGTTAAAGTTTGACACGTTGCCATGGCAACATGATAAAAGTTATGGATAACGCCCTTCACAGATTCTTATCGGTCGTGTTTTGACATTATTGTGATGAAGTTTGAAGCAAATTGAGTAAAATTAAGAGGCTGAGTTTAAAGCGTTTCAAAAACGTCACGCTTTCTGCTGCCAGTTGGTGGCGCTATAACTTTGACTCATAATAGTCACATCTCTGTGATCGGCATCAGACGGTGAACAAACTGCTGAAGTTTGGTCAAAATCAGACAAAGTATGTCAAAGTTATTAGGCACTTCCTGTTTCTCATTTCTCGCCATAAATTTGTCGCCCCGTCACGGTCAAACCGTTCGAGATATCAAAAATTCCCTGGCAATTTTGCGTCCCCAATGTCTTGAGATCATGCTGACTGAGTTTGGTGGCCATCGGTGGAAAGGCCTAGTAGGAGTATTTCAAATTCCATTGCATGCACTTTTTAGACATCCCTGAATAGCCGACTTCCTGTTTGGCGAAGCATGGACTATGAGTGTGAAATTTGTTCGGCCCGATGAGGTCTATATGTGTATGAATTTTGATGACTGTAGGTCAAACGTTGTGCGCTCCAGAGCCCTTCAAAAGTCGCAATTTTTAACGCTGTGCCATGCCCCCCCCAGGTGACCCCCCCATGTCAAAGTCTGTCCGGCCCTGATGGCCGCAGGTTCCAATGTGTGTGCAAAGTTTCAAGAGTTTTCGTGTATGTTAAGGCCCCCGAAATCCCCCAAAACATTGAAAAAAAAAAATAATAATAATAATTAAAGCTGCAAGCAGCGATGGTAGGGCCCTCGCACTCGGGCTCACCGCCGATCGGTGGCGAATGGTGGGCACTATGCTATTAACACAGAAAATGTAGGAGGAATATGTCAAAGTCATTGATATGTGCCAATCTTCCTTCTGCCAGCTGGTGGCGCTATGCCTATAACTGAATATTGGCATGCAGATGTGTTCAGGCCAGTGCTTTTATCAAACATATGAAGTTTGGTGAAGCTTGAACATGGCATGCTTAAGTTAGTGTAAAACAAATAATTTGCTGTTGCCAGCTGGTGGCGCTATTACAAAATATTGGCTTTTAGATGTCTTCAGGCCAGGACTATTGGCAAACATGTCAAGTTTGGTGCAAATTGTACATTGCATGCTTAAGTTAGTGTAAAACAAATAATTTGCTGTTGCCAGCTGGTGGCGCTATGACTATAACTGAATATTGGCATGTAAATGTATTCAGGCCAAGACTCTTATCAAACATATTAAGTTTGGGGCTGATTGGACATTGCATGCCTGAGTTACAGTAACTTCCTGTTTCATTGCATTAAGAGTATGCTTTAGCACTTAGCTAAATGTTGCTAACATGTTTCTAGCATGTTGCTACCCTATTTAACACTTGTTGATATTTTTAAAATGTTGCTTGGCATCCACAACAGTATTAAACATGTGACTTCCTGTTGCCAGCAGGTGGCACTATCACTATAACTGAATATGGGCATGGGCTTGTGTTCAGACCAGGACTCTTATCAAACATATTAAGCTTGGGTCAGATTGGACATTGTATGCATGAGTTACACTTATTTTTCTTTGTATTAATATCATGCTTTAGCTCTTAGCTAAGTGTTGCTAGCATGTTTTAACATGATTCTAGCATGATGCTAGCCTATTTAAAACTTGCTGACGCTTTTTATTATGTTGCTAGGAGTCCGTAACACCATTAAACGTCACTTCCTGTTGTCAGCAGGTGGCGCTGTGACTATAACTGAATATGAGCATGTATATTTCTTCAGGCCAGGACTCTTATCAAACGTGAAGTTTGGGGCTGATTGGACATTGCATGTCTGAGTTACAGTAACTTCCTGTTTTATGTCTTTAACAACATGCTTTAGCACTAAGTAAGTGTTGCTAGCATGTTTGAGTACGTTTTAAACTAGTTTAGCACTCAATGGCTTTTTTAGTGTGTTGCTAATAGTGTGTCACAGTGTTAAACATGTCACTTCCTGTTGACAGTAGGTGGCGCTATAACTATAACTGAATATTGGCATGTAGATATCTTCAGGCCAGGACTGTTATCAAACATGTGAAGTTTGGGGCTGATTGGACATTGCATGCCTGAGTTAGAGTAACTTCCTGTTTCATTGCATTAAGAGTATGCTTTAGCACTTAGCTAAATGTTGCTAACATGTTATAGCATGTTTCTAGCATGTTGCTACCCTGTTTAACAGTTGTTGAATTTTTTTAAAATGTTGCTAGGCATCCACAACAGTATTAAACATGTGGCTTCCTGTTACCAGCTGGTGGCGCTATGACTATAACTGAATACGGGCATTGGCGTGTGTTTAGGCCAGGATTCTTATCAAACATGTTAAGTTTGGGGCTGATTGGACATTGTATGCCTGAGTTAGAGTAACTTCCTGTTTCATTGTATTATTAACATGCTTTAGCATATTAGCTAAGTGTTGCTAGCATGCTTTATTATTTTTGTAGCATGTTGAATATTAAGTTTGGGTCAGATTCAACATTATATACATGAGTTACAGCAATTTCCTTTTGTATTTGTATTAATAGCATGCTTTAGCTCTTAGCTAAGTGTTGCTAGCATGTTTTAGCATGTTTGTAGCATGTTGCAAGCCTATTTAAGACTTGTTAACACTTTTCAATATGTTTCTAGGAGTCCGTAACAGTGTTAAACATGTCATTTCCTGTTGTCAGCAGGTGGCGCTATGACTATAACTGAATATGGGCACTGACGTGTGTTCAGGACCGGACTGTCATCAAACATGTGAAGTTTGAGGCAGATCGGACATCGTATGCCTGAGTTATAGCAACTTCCTTTTTCATGGCGAAACATCAAAGTTTGTCCGGCCGCCACGGACACGCCCTTCGACGAAAACTCTAAAGCTTCGCAATTTAACATCGCAAAGGCCTTATGATGACACTCAGCAAATTTGAAGATGATCGGATAAAAACTGTAGGAGGAGTTCGTTAAAGTATGAGGCCTGAAAATGGCAAAAACTGCACAAAAATCGTACAGGAAATTCAATATAACGGACTTCCTGTTGGGTTTCGGATGTTGCACCAGGAGACTTTTTTGTAGGTATTGGTGCGTTACATATGTGTACCGAGTTTCGTACATGTACATGAAACGTAGCTCGAGGGGCACTCCGTTGAAATTTTATAGGTGGCGCTATCGAGCCATTTTGCCACACCCACTTTTGAAAACCATATCAGATGTAAATTTTCGCCAGGTCTGATGCGTGTGCAAAGTTTCGTGAGTTTTCGGGCATGTTTAGGCCCTCAAAAAGACTTTTCACTTTGGAGAAGAAGAAGAAGAAGAAGAAGAAGAATAATAATTAAAGCTGCGAGCAGCGATGAACGGGCCCTCGCACCCGGGCTCACCGCCGACCGGTGGCTTCAGGAAAACAGCAAACGGTGGGCAGTATGCTTTTAATACAGTAAATATAGAAAAAATGTCATAAGTCATTTAAATGTGCCAAACTTGCCGCTGCCAGCTGGTGGCGCTATGCCTATAACTGATTATTGGCATGTAGATGTGTTCAGGCCAGCACTATTATCAAATATATGAAGTTTGGTGCAGATTGACCTTGGTGTGTTTGAGTTAGTGAAATATATGAGATATCCTGCTGCCAACAGGTGGCGCTATGATAATATCTGAATATTGGTCTTTAGGTGTCTTCAGGCCAGGACTCTTACCAAACCTGTGAATTTTGTGGCAGATCAGACATTTTCAGGCTAAGTTATAACAACTTCTATGTCTATGCAGAAACATCAAACTTTGTCAGGCCATCACGGACATGCCCTTTAATGAAAACTCAAGATCTTCACAATTTAACATCTCTAAGGCCTCAAGATCAGACTGACCAAATATAATGTTGATTTAATTAAATGCAATCAATGCAAGGACTTCAAATAGATGCCAACTGTGAACCAGTATGCTACAAATAAGAACATGTATTTCATGATGATAGCAAAATGTTATTACTGCTTCCTTTATATCCACCACTTCTGCTTAAATGTCATTGTTACCTATCTGTACAATTTTTGTATAATATATTTTTGTATAAAATCAATTTTTGTCATAACTAAGAATCAATAAGGAAGACGGTGCCCAGTTGGCACATGCATTCACAGTAACCATCTGCTAGTTTGGATTTTAAGTTTACAGAATTGAAAGGGTTACACTTTAAAATCAACACACAGACACATACACACAAAATATAAAATGTTGCCATTCAGTTTCATTTGTTAAAATTAACTATATCAGTTAACATGACCAATAAATAAATAGCATTTATTAATGTTAATTAATATTAAGCTAAAAAAAAAGTATTCATATAAAGTTTATGTACAGTGAATTAACATGAACATGAACACAGTTCATGTGGGTGTACAGCAATACACAATAAAGTGCTCTATAAACGCTTCATTCTTTCAAAATATCTTTAAAAATCAAGTTGAGTATTTTAACGGGGTGATATATATATTTATAACTGTTCTTAAAATTATGGTTTTCAGATGTTTTGAAGAGATAACAGTAACGTTTGTTTTGTTGTCAAAGTTTGTCTTAATTTTTTATTATTATTATTTTATATTCAATAAATAACACTATGTAAATATTGTCTATCAATGAAGATAAATTGATCATGCTAAAAAGTTGTATTTTTTTAAATCTTTTGCTATGTGACTGAATAGGACAAGTTCATGGTACAGTTAAGTAAAAAATAAATAAAAAACAACAACTGCAAAATACGAATAATGAAAGACTTAGTGACCCTTTATATTTTCTCAAAATATCAGACTCTCAAAGATCAGACATATTTATGTAATTACACTACATACAGTATGTGCATTTTGTTCAAAGGTGGTCTGTAGAATGGCTCTCTACTCTGTCACCCTCTCTGCCTCTCACCCCTCCCCCCTGCAATAATGAGCTTCTCTGTGCCTGACTGAACGCACACACATACTGTAGAGACATTCACCCAGAGTGACAGCAGGTTTCTGAGTTCTTTTTTTAATTTTCTTTAATTCATTGAAGCTTGTATAAAATTAATATTTCCAGCACTTGCTCAGAATGATTAGATCTATGTGTGAAAAAAGTTTTAAAGAGTTTGGATGCTGCACTTTAAAGATATAAAAAATTAGGGTTATGTTTTTTACTACATCTTTAAAAAATCACCACGTCAACACCGTTCGAGATATCCCAAATCCGCTCGCAATTTAACATCTTCAGAATCTTCTCTTCATGTTAAAAAAGTTTGGTGTGAAAAGCTGGTTGTTCTTAGGAGTAGTGTGAATTTGTTTACTACCTGATTTTTCAAAAAATCCACATTCAAATCAAAATAGCCGGCTTTCTGTTGGTCTTAGCTAATGAGTTTGATTTAGAAAGTTGTCCAGATTGATGAGAACAATATAAGTACAGAGTTTGGTGACTGTAGGAAAAACTAACCCCCCAACTTTTGTCAAAAGATGGCGCTATAGAGTGCCTGCTCTACGCCCATTTATGACCTTTTGCCAGTGTCTAACTATCATTAATATTGATGTGTGTGTTGAGTTTCATGAAATTCTAAGCATGTTATCTGCCTCGAAAAGACAGGAATGTAATTTTAAAGTTTGACACGTTGCCATGGCAACAGCATTTGATTTATCATCGACCCCTTTACATATTCTTATCGGCCGTGTTTTGACATGATTTTGATGAAGTTTAAAGAAAATCGAGTAAAATTAAGAGGCTGATTTCAAAGCATTTTGAAAATGACACGTTTCCTGCTGCCAGTTGGTGGCGCTATAACTTTGTCTCATAATAGTCACATTTATGGAATCGGCATCATACAAGGAACAAACTGGTGAAGTTTCATCAGAATCAGGCAATGTGTGCAACAGTTATTAGACACTTCCTGTTTCTCATTTCTCGCCATAACTTTGTCGCCTTGCCACGGCCAAACCGTTCGAGATATCAAAAATCTCCTCGCAATTTAGCGTCCCCAATGTCTTGAGATCATGCTGACCGAGTTTGGTGACAATCCCATGGAATTCCTGGGAGGAGTACGTTAAATTCCAGAGCATGCGCTTTTTAAACAGCCCTAAATATCCCACTTCCTGTTGCGTGGAGCCCATGACATAGAGTACAAAAGTTGTTCAGCTCGATGAGTTCTATATGTGTACCGAGTTTCATATGAGTACGTGCAAGTATGTGTGCGCAGTACATCAAGTTTTCAAACTGTGTTCCAGGGGGCGCTGTAGAGGCCCTGAACCACGCCCGGGTCCCAGCCTCTGTGGCGTCCGGACGACGGCAGATTCCGACGTGTGTGCAAATTTTCAAGAGTTTTTGAGTATGTTAAGGCCCCCAAAAGTGCCCCAACGGTTGAAAAAAAAAAAAAAAAAAAAAAAAAACAAATAAGAATCCTTAGAAGAACAATAGGGCCTTCGCCCTTTTGGGCTCGGGCCCTAATAAACGGAGCAATTCCAATAGGGTCCTCGCACTGTAGTGCTCGGGCCCTAATAATAATAATAATTAAAGCTGCAAGCAGCGTTGACCGGGCCCTCGCCGTCTGGCAGTCGCCATCCCGATAGCATCAGGAAAACGGTGCCCAGTTGGCACATGCATTCACAGTAACCCTTTGGACTAACCCTAACTGTCTCTCCTCCTGTCTGACTCTTTCTCTTGCCACCCATCCCCCCTCCTTACACTCAGCCACTTACCACACAAACACACACATAGAGTGCAGAGCAGAGTGAGATCAGATATGTTTTTTAATTTTCTTTCATTCGTGGAGTTTTGTATAATTATGAAATGAACTGTGTTTAATCAGAATGAATAGTTATTTGTATGAAAAAAGTTTCAAAGAGTTAGGATGCTGCACTTTAAATATATAATAAATCATTGAAAATTGAAAATGGAAAATGAAATTCTAGGCACGCTATCTGCCTCAAAAACCCAGGAAACAAATATTTGAATGTATTTTGTATTTTTATTTATTTGCCATGGCAACGGCATTTGATACATCAGAGTCGCCTTTACAGACTCTCATCGGCCGTGTTTTTACATCATTCTGATGAAGTTTGAAGAAAATCGAGTACAAATATATTGTTCGTTTGTTCGTTCGTGTGTTAGTTCATTAACCATTGTTAACAAAAGAGACCCTATTTTAAATATTTACCATGTTTTATGATCTACAACCATTTTTAAATATTATTTTAATGATCTATAAGCATCTGTGAAATAATTATAAACAAATATATTAAAAATAAATACATATTAACTTAGTTGATGTATTTGTTTCTCATTCTAATTAAGTGAACTGAGCAGTATAGTGTCATACTTATTAGATTTTTTATTCTATCAGTGAGATTGTATATATGTATATAAATCATATAATTGTTCCTTAAAAGATTAAAAAAAGATTTTAATGCTCTCTAAGCACCTATACAAGATAATTATGTAAAAGTACACTGACAGTACAGTATATATCAACTGATTCTATGGATTATTTTCATTCTTATACACTGAGAATGAGCTAAATAGCATTATTGTTCAAACGATTCCTTATCTTATGAGGACCTCTAGTGTTCATCCCTGGTACTAGAGCTTTAATCTGACAATTTATATGACACTTTTAATGTTTTTGGGGCCTCTGAGCATGATAACATTTTGAAACTACACGTATTTCCTAAGAATTTCTTGTTCTTTATATGTAAAAAGTTTTGATGAGTTAGAATAATGCAATTTAAAGATATATGGAAATAACTCTCCATCTTTTTTACTGTTACTTTCATAAATGACCACATCAACACCGTTCAAGATATCCCAAAGCCGTTCACATTTTAACATCTTCAGTATCTTGGCACCATGTTGACAAAGTTTGGTGTGCACTGTCTGATTCTGCTATGAGTGATATGAATTTATTCAGCTATATTTTTCCAAAAATCCACATTCAAATCAAAATAGCTGACTTCCTGTTGGTCATAGCTAATGGGTGTAAATTTTTTGCAAAAAAAATCTGGTGACCAAAAATTATTAGGCTGTAGTTAAGAACTGTTAGTTTTATGGACAGTTAGAATGTTTTGTATATGCAGACAAGGGCTTTATGATGGGCCTGATTTGAATTTAGAAAAAATATATATTTCTTAAACATGTTTGAAGTTCTTAATAGATTTCACTGTTGCACATTTAGTCTTTTTATTTTTTTACAGTAATGTGCATTTTGCAGTTTGTTTACATGGTGTACATTGGATGCACATATTTATGACTTCTTGTTACAGTATTCATTTAAAATAAAAGTTGTTTAAAATAAACAACTGTGTGCACCCTATTATTAATGTAGATGTGTATTTCAGTAATAAACTTAAGAAGGGGAGTTTTAAGTTACCAGCATTTATATCAAAATAGTGATCCCATGTCTGCAAACCTAACATTTTAAATGAAATATTGATAGCTAATCGATATCGAATCGAATTGATTCGAATCGAAACCATAAAAATAACAATTGAATCGAATTGCCAAATTGGTCACAATACCCAGCCCTAATTCACATCCTAATGAATAAACAACCAAGAGTTTAAATATTCCCTTCTATCTCCTCCTCTCTGACTCTCTCTTTCCACCCATCCCCCCTCCCCACTCTCACCCTAACACTCAACAAACACACACCCACTTACCACGCACACACATAAGTGCAGAGCAGAGAGGGATCAGATTTGTTTTTTAATTTTCATTAATTCATAGATCTTTGTATAATTATGAAATGAACGTTGTCTGATCAGAATGACTAGTAGTCTGTATGAAAAAAGTTTCAAAGACTTTGGATGCTGCACTTTAAAGATATAATAAAATTACGGCTATCTTTTTTTACTCCGATTTCAATCAATCACCACATCAACACCGTTCAAGATATCCTAAATCTGCTCGCAATTTAGAATATTCAGAATGTTGGCATCATGTCAAAAAAGTTTGGTGTGAATTGGTTGGTTTTCCCGAGAGAAGTATATAAAATTCCACAGCCTGATTTTTCCAAATATCCACATTTAAATAAAAATAGCCGACTTCCTGACGATCGTAGCTAATGGGTGTAAATTAGAAATGTTTCTGGCTTGATGAGATCAATATATGTACCGAGTTTGGTGACTGTAGGACAAACTAAACCCCCAACTTTTGTCAAAAGGTGGCGCTATGGAGCGCCTGCTCCACGCCCATTTATGGGCTTTTATCAGTGTCTAAATATCATTAATACAGATGTGTGTGTGAAGTTTCATGAAATTCTGAGTATTTTAAGTGGCTCCAAAACACAAAAAGCTAAAGTTAAAGTTTGACACGTTGCCATGGCAACATGATAAAAGTTATCGATAATGCAATACACAGATTCTCATTGGCTGTGTTTCAACATTATTGAGAAGAAGTTTGAAGCAAATTGAGTAAAATTAAGAGGTTGATTTAAAAGCATTTAGAAAACGTTGCGCTTTGTGCTGCCAGTTGGTGGCGCTATAACTTTGACTCCTAATAGTCACATCTCTGTGATCGGCATCATAAGATGAACAAACTGCTGACGTTTGGTCAAAATCAGACAAAGTGTGTTAAAGTTATTAGACACTTCCTGTTTCTCATTTCTCGCCATAACTTTGTCGCCCCGCCACGGCCAAACCGTTCGAGATATCAAAAATCCCCTGGCAATTTTGCGTCCCCAATGTCTTGAGATCATGCTGACCGAGTTTGGTGGCCATCGGTGGAAAGGTCTAGGAGGAGTATTTCAAATTCCATTGCATGTGCTTTTTAGACATCCCTGAATAGCTGACTTCCTGTTTGGTGAAGCACGGACTGTGAGCACGGAAGTTGTTCGGCCCGATGAGGTCTATATGTGTATGAATTGTGGTGACTGTAGATCAATTGGTGTGCGCTCCAGAGTCCCTCAAATGTTGCAATTTTTAATGCTGTGCCACGCCCCCCCCAGGTGACCCCCCCATGTCAAAGTCTGTCCGGCCCTGATGGCCGCAGGTTCCAATGTGTGTGCAAATTTTCAAGAGTTTTCGTGTATGTTAAGGGCCCCAAAATCCCCCAAAACATTGAAAAAAAAATAATAATAATAATCCTTAGAAAAACAATAGGGCCTTCGCCCTTTTGGGCTCGGGCCCTAATAATAATAATAATAATCCTTAGAAAAACAATAGGGCCTTCGCCCTTTTGGGCTTGGGCCCTAATAAGAATCCTTAGAAGAACAATAGGGCCTTCGCCCTTTTGGGCTCGGGCCCTAATAATAATTAAAGCTGCGAGCAGCGATGAACGGGCCCTCGCACCCGGGCTCACCGTCGACCGGTGGCTTTAGGAAAACAGCAAACGGTGGGCAGTATGCTTTTAATACAGTAAATATATGAGAAATATGTCATAAGTCATTTAAATGTGCCAAACTTCCCATTGGCAGCTGGTGGCGCTATGCCTATAAATGGCATGTAGATGTGTTCAGGCCAGCACTATTATCAAACATATGAAGTTTGGTGCAGAATGACCTTGGTATGTTTGAGTTAGTGAAAGATATGATATATCCTGGTGTCAACAGGTGGCGCTATGATAATATCTGAATATTGGCCTTTAGGTGTCTTCAGGCCATGACTCTTACCAAACCTCTGAAGTTTGAGGCAGATCAGACATTTTATGGCTGAGTTATTACACCTATGTCCATGGCGAAACATCAAACTTTGTCAGGCCGCCACTGAAACTCAAGATCTTCACAATTTAACATCTCTAAGGCCTCTAGATCAGACTGACCAAATATAATGTTGATTTCATTAAATGTCTAGGAGGAGTTTGCTATAAACCTAATCCCCTGCAAGGACTTCAGATAATGCCAACTGTGAACCAAATGTGAACATTTTCCCTATATTCTGATGATGATGATAAGAACATGTAATTCATGATGATAACAAAATGTTATTATTGCTTGCATTACATTCACCACTTCTGCTTAAATCGTTACCTATCTGTACAATTTGTATGTGGATATTGCTTTGCTGGTGACTCCTGTTATAAGACATCACTCTTAAGCGCTACATAACTAAGAATCAATTAGGAAAACGGTGCACAGTTGGCAAATGCATTCACAGTAACCCTCTGCTTGTTTGGATTTTAAGTTTACTGAATTGAAAGGGTTACACTTGAAAATCAACACAGAGACACATACACACAATATATAAAATGTTGCCATCCAGTTTCATTTGTTAACATTAACTATATTAGTTAACATGAACAATAATTAAATAGCATTTATTAATGTTAATTAATATTAAGCTAAAAAAAAGTATTCATATATTGTTTAAAGGTAAATTAGTATCTTTTAGTTTATGTACTATGAATTAACATAAACATGAACACAGTTCATGTGGGTGTACAGCAATACACAATAAAGTGCTCTATAAACGCTTAATTCTTTCAAAATATCTTTAAAAATCAAGTTGAGTGTTTTAATGGGGCGATATATATATAACTGATCTTCAAATGATGGTTTTCGGATGTTTTGAACAGATAACAGCAAAGTTTGTTTTGTTGTCAAAGTTTGTCTTGAAATTTTTAATTATTATAATTTTATATTCAATAAATAACACTATGAAAATATTGTCTACAATGAAGATAAATCACTCATGCTTAAAAGTTGTATTTTTCTTAATCTTTTGCTATGTGACTGAATAGGACAAGTTCATGGTACAGTTCAGTAAAAATAAATAAAAAACAACAACTGCAAAATACAAACAATGAAAGATTTAATGACCCTTTATATTTTCTCAAAATATCAGACATATTTATGTCGATTACGCTACAGCAATGTGCATCTTCCTCAAAGATGGTCTTAAGCAAAACAGCATGTTCCACTGGTCTCTCTCCCTTACACCCCTCCCCCCTTCAGTCACTCTTCAGTGACTCAATGGTGACTGAACACAGACAGGCACAGGCAGAGTGACAGCAGGTTTCTAATTTCTTTTTTTAATTTTCTTTAATTCATAGAAGCTTGTATAAAATTGATATTTACACCACTTGCTCAGAATGATAAGATCTCTGTGTGAAAAAAGTTTTAAAGAGTTTGGATGCTGCACTTTAAAGATATAAAAAAATGACGGTTATGTTTTTTACTACATCTTTAAAAAATCACCACGTCAACACCGTTCAAGATATCCAATATCCGCTCGCAATTTAACATCTTCAGAATCTTCTCTTCATGTTAAAAAAGTTTGGTGTGAATAGCTGGTTGTTCTTAGAAGAAGTGTGAATTTGTTTACAGCCTGATTTTTCCAAAAAAACACATTCAAATGGAAATATCCGGCTTCCTGTTGGTCTTAGCTAATGAGTTTAATTTAGAAAGTTGTCCAGATTGATGAGAACAATATATGTACAGAGTTTGGTGACTGTAGGAAAAACTAACCCCCCAACTTTTGTCAAAAGATGGCGCTATAGAGTGCCTGCTCCACGCCCATTTATGACCTTTTGCCAGTGTCTAACTATCATTAATATTGATGTGTGTGTTGAGTTTCATGAAATTCTTAGCATGTTATCTGCCTCGAAAAGACAGGAATGTAATTTTAAAGTTTGACACGTTGCCATGGCAACAGCATTTGATTTATCATCGACCCCTTTACATATTCTTATCGGCCGTGTTTTGACATGATTTTGATGAAGTTTAAAGAAAATCAAGTAAAATTAAGAGGCTGATTTCAAAGCATTTTGAAAATGACACGCTTACTGCTGCCAGTTGGTGGCGCTATAACTTTGACTTATAATAGTCACATTTATGGAATCGGCATCATACAACGAACAATCTGGTGAAGTTTCATCAGAATCCGGCAATGTGTGCAACAGTTATGAGACACTTCCTGTTTCTCATTTCTCGCCATAACTTTGTCGCCTTGCCACGGCCAAACCGTTCGAGATATCAAAAATCCCCTCGCAATTTAGCGTCCCCAATGTCTTGAGATCATGCTGACCGAGTTTGGTGACAATCGTATGGAAATCCTGGGAGGAGTACGTTAAATTCCAGAGCATGCGCTTTTTACACAGCCCTAAATATCTCACTTCCTGTTGCGTTGAGAAAATGACATAGAGTACAAAAGTTGTTCAGCTCAATGAGTTCTATATGTGTACCGAGTTTCATATGTGTACGTTCAAGTATGTGTGCTATATGGCCCTCAAAATTCCAGGGGGCGCTGTAGAGTCCCCTTGCCACGCCCCGGTACCAGCCTCTGTGACGTCCTGATGGCCGCAGATTCCGACGTGTGTGCAAATTTTCAAGAGTTTTTGAGTATGTTAAGACCCCCTTAAGTGCCCGGAAGGTTAACAAAAAAAAAAAAAAAAATAAAAAATAAGAATCCTTAGAAGAACAATAGGGCCTTCGCCCTTTTGGGCTCGGGCCCTAATAATAAACGGAGCAATTCCAATAGGGTCCTCGCACTGTAGTGCTCGGGCCCTAATTAAAGCTGCAAGCAGCGATGGTAGGGCCCTCGCACTCGGGCTCACCGCCGATCGGTGGCGAATGGTGGGCACTATGCTATTAACACAGTAAATGTAGGAGGAATATGTCAAAGTCATTGATATGTGCCAATCTTCCTGCTGCCAGCTGGTGGCGCTATGCCTATAAATGAATATTGGCATGCAGATGTGTTCAGGCCGGCGCTTTTATCAAACATATGAAGTTTGGTGAAGATTGAACATGGCATGCTTGAGTGTAAGTCATGACATATCCTGCTACCAACAGGTGGCGCTATTATGAAATATTGGCTTTTAGATGTCTTCAGGCCAGGACTATTGGCAATCATGTCAAGTTTGGTGCAAATTGTACATTGCATTCTTAAGTTAGTGTAAAACAAGTAATTTGCTGTTGCCAGCTGGTGGCGCTATGACTATAACTAAATATTGGCATGTAAATGTATTCAGGCCAGGACTCTTATCAAACATATTAAGTTTGGGGCTGATTGGACATTGCATGCCTGAGTTACAGTAACTTCCTGTTTCATTGCATTAAGAGTATGCTTTAGCACTTAGCTAAATGTTGCTAACATGTTTCTAGCATGTTGCTACCCTATTTAACACTTGTTGATATTTTTAAAATGTTGCTGGGCATCCACATCGGTATTAAACATGTGACTTTCTGTTGCCAGCAGGTGGCACTATGACTATAACTGAATATAGGCATGGGCTTGTGTTCAGAACAGGACTCTTATCAAACATATTAAGCTTGGGTCAGATTGGACATTGTATGCATGAGTTACACTTATTTTTCTTTGTATTAATATCATGCTTTAGCTCTTAGCTAAGTGTTGCTAACATGTTTTAACATGATTCTAGCATGATGCTAGCCTATTTAAAACTTGCTAACGCTTTTTAATATGTTGCTAGGAGTCCGTAATACCATTAAATGTCACTTCCTGTTGTCAGCAGGTGGCGCTGTGATTATAACTGAATATGGGCATGTATATATCTTCAGACCAGGAGTCTTATCAAACATGTGAAGTTTGGGGCTGATTGGACATTGCATGCCTGAGCTACAGCAACTTCCTGTTTTATGTCTTTAACAACATGCTTTAGCACTAAGTAAGTGCTGCTAGCATGTTTGAGTACGTTTTAAACTAGTTTAGCACTCAATGGCTTTTTTAGTGTGTTGCTAATAGTGTGTCACAGTGTTAAACATGTCACTTCCTGTTGACAGTAGGTGGCGCTATGACTATAACTGAATATTGGCATGTAGATATCTTCAGGTCAGGACTGTTATCAAACATGTGAAGTTTGGGGCTGATTGGACATTGCATGCCTGAGTTAGAGTAACTTCCTGTTTCATTGCATTAAGAGTATGCTTTAGCACTTAGCTAAATGTTGCTAACATGTTATAGCATGTTTCTAGCATGTTGCTACCCTGTTTAACAGTTGTTGAATTTTTTTAAAATGTTGCTAGGCATCCACAACAGTATTAAACATGTGGCTTCCTGTTACCAGCTGGTGGCGCTATGACTATAACTGAATACGGGCATTGGCGTGTGTTTAGGCCAGGATTCTTATCAAACATGTTAAGTTTGGGGCTGATTGGACATTGTATGCCTGAGTTAGAGTAACTTCCTGTTTCATTGTATTATTAGCATGCTTTAACATATTAGCTAAGTGTTGCTAGCATGCTTTATTATTTTTGTAGCATGTTGAATATTAAGTTTGGGTCAGATTCAACAGTATATACATGAGTTACAGCAATTTCCTTTTGTATTTGTATTAATAGCATGCTTTAGCTCTTAGCTAAGTGTTGCTAGCATGTTTTAGCATGTTTGTAGCATGTTGCTAGCCTATTTACGACTTGTTAACGCTTTTCAATATGTTGCTAAGAGTCCGTAACAGTGTTAAACATGTCATTTCCTGTTGTCAGCAGGTGGCGCTATGACTATAACTGAATTTGGGCACTGACATGTGTTCAGGACCGGACTGTCATCAAACATGTGAAGTTTGAGGCAGATCGGACATCGTATGCCTGAGTTATAGCAACTTCCTTTTTCATGGCGAAACATCAAAGTTTGTCCGGCCGCCACGGACACGCCCTTCGACGAAAACTCTAAAGCTTCGCAATTTAACATCGCAAAGGCCTTATGTTGACACTCAGCAAATTTGAAGATGATCGGATAAAAACTGTAGGAGGAGCTCGTTAAAGTATGAGGCCTGAAAATGGCAAAAACTGCACAAAAATCGTACAGGAAATTCAATATAACGGACTTCCTGTTGGGTTTCGGATGTTGCACCAGGAGACTTTTTTGTAGGTATTGGTGTGTTACATATGTGTACCGAGTTTCGTACATGTACGTGAAACGTAGCTCAAGGGGCACTCCGTTGAAATTTTATAGGTGGCGCTATCGAGCCATTTTGCCACACCCACTTTTGAAAACCATATCAGATGTAAATTTTCGCCAGGTCTGATGCGTGTGCAAAGTTTCGTGAGTTTTCGGGCATGTTTAGGCCCTCAAAAAGACTTTTCATTTTGGAGAAGAAGAAGAAGAAGAATAATTAAAGCTGCAAGCAGCGATGAACGGGCCCTCGCACACGGGCTCACCGCCGACCGGTGGCTTTAGGAACACAGCAAATGGTGGGTAGTATGCTTTTAATACAGTAAAAATAGGAGAAATATGTCAAAGTCACTTAAATGTGCCAAATTTCCTGCTGCCAGCTGGTGGCGCTATGCCTATAACTGATTATTGGCATGTAGATGTGTTCAGGTCACCACTTTCATCAAACATATGAAGTTTGGTGCAGATTGACCTTGGTATGTTTGAGTTAGTGAAAGATATGATATATCCTGCTGCCAACAGGTGGCGCTATGATAATATCTGAATATTGTCCTTTAGATATCTTCAGGCCAGGACTCTTACCAAACCTGTGAAGTTTGAGGCAGATCGGACATTTTATGGCTGAGTTATAACAACTTCTATGTCCATGGCGAAACATCAAACTTTGTCACGCCACCACAGACACGCCCTTTAACGAAAACTCAAGATCTTTGCAATTTAACATCTCTAAGGCCTCTAGATCAGACTGACCAAATATAATGTTGATATCATTAAATCTCTAGGAGGAGTTTGATACAAGTCATTTCCTGTTGCCAACAGGTGGCGCTGTGATTATAATAGAATATTGGCCTTCAGATTTGTTCAGGCCACGACTCTTATCTAATATGTGAAGTTTGAGGCAAATCGGACATTTTATGGCTGAGTTATAACAAGTTTTATATCCATGGCGAGACCTCGAAATTTGTCAGGCCGCCACGGACACGCCCTTTACCGAAAACTCAAGATCTTCACAATTTAACATCGCTACGGCCTTTATATTAGACTGACCGATTTTGGTGTTGATCTGAATAAATCTCTAGGAGGAGTTGGTTGTAGAGTACAGCATGACACTTCCTGTTGCCTGCAGGTGGCGCTATGACTATAACTGAATATGGGCATGTAGATGTCTTCAGGTCAGGAGTGTTATCACACATGTGAAGTTTGGGACAGATAGGACATTGTATGCCTGAGTTATAGCAACTTCCTTTTTCATGGCGAAACATCGAAATTTGCGAGGCCGCCACGGACACGCCCTCCGATGAAAACTCTAGATCTTCACAATTTAACGTCACAAAGGGCTTTAGACTAGACTCAGCAAATTTGGCGTTGATCTGAATAAATCTGTAGGAGGAGTTCGTTCAAGTACGACACCTGAAAAAGGCAAAAATGACACAAATTTTGTTGAGAATATTAATATTAACCGACTTCCTGTTGGGTTCCGGATTTTGCTCCAAGAGGCTTTTTTGTAGGTTTTGGTGTGTTACATGTGTGTACCGATTTCCGTGCATGTACGTGAATCACAGCTGAAAGCGCACACCGCTGAACGTCTAAAGGTGGCGCTGTCGAGCCATTTTGCCACTCCCACTTCTGAAACCCAAATCAGACGTAAATTTTCGCCAGGTTTGATGTGTGTGCAAAGTTTTGTGAGTTTTCGGGAATGTTTAGGTCCTCTAAAATGCGATTCACTTTGGAGAAGAAGAAGAATAATAATAATTAAAGCTGCAAGCAGCGATGGGAGGGCCCTCGCACCGGGCTCACCGCCGACCTGTGGCGAATGGTGGGCACTATGCTTTTAACATAGTAAATTTAGGAGGAATATGTGGAAGTCATTTAGATGTGCCAGATTTCTTGCTGCCACCTGGTGGCGCTATGTGTATAACTAAATATTGGCATGCTGATGAGTTCGGGCCAGCGATTTTATCAAACATATGAAGTTTGGTGCAGATTGAACATGGCATGCTTGAGTGTAATACATGACATATCCTGCTGCCAACAGGTGGCGCTATTACGGAATATTGGCTTTCAGACGTCTTCAGGCCAGGACTATTGCCAAACATGTCAAGTTTGGTGCAAATTGTACATTGCATGTTTAAGTTAGTGTAAAACAAGTAATTTGCTGTTGCCAGCTGGTGGCGCTATGACTATAACTGAATATTGGCATGTAAATGTATTCAGTCCAGGACTCTTATCAAACATATTAAGTTTGGGGCTGATTGGACATTGCATGCCTGAGTTACAGTAACTTCCTGTTTCATTACATTAAGAGTATGCTTTAGCACTTAGCTAAATGTTGCTAACATGTTTCTAGCATGTTGCTACCCTATTTAACACTTGTTGATATTTTTAAAATGTTGCTGGGCTTCCACAACAGAATTAAACATGTGACTTCCTGTTGCCAGCAGGTGGCACTATTACTATAACTGAATATGGGCATGAGCTTGTGTTCAGACCAGGACTCTTATCAAACATATTAAGCTTGGGTCAGATTGGACATTGTATGCATGAGTTACACTTATTTTTCTTTGTATTAATATCATGCTTTAGCTCTTAGCTAAGTGATGCTAGCATTTTTACTTGATTGTAGCATGATGCTAGCCTATTTAAAACTTGCTAACACTTTTTAATATGTTGCTAGGAGTCCGTAACACCAGTAAACGTCACTTCCTGTTGTCAGCAGGTGGCGCTGTGACTATAACTGAATATGGGCATATATATCTCTTCAGGCCAGGACTCTTATCAAACATGTGAAGTTTGGGGCTGATTGGACATTGCATGCCTGAGTTACAGTAACTTCCTGTTTCATTGCTTTAAGAGCATGCTTTAGCATTTAGCTAAATGTTGCTAACATGTTATAGCATGTTTCTAGCATGTTGCCACCCTGTTTAACACTTGTTGATATTTTTAAAATGTTGCTAGGCATCCACAACAGTATTAAACATGTGGCTTCCTATTACCAGCTGGTGGCGCTATGACTATAACTGAATACGGGCATGGGCGTGTGTTCAGGCCAGGACTCTTATCAAACATGTTAAGTTTGGGGCTGATTGGGCATTGTATGCCTGAGTTAGAGTAACTTCCTGTTTCATTGTATTATTAGCATGCTTTAGCATATTAGCTAAGTGTTGCTAGCATGCTTTACTATGTTTGTAGCATGTTGAATATTAATTTTGGGTCAGATTCGACATTATATACATGAGTTACAGCAATTTCCTTTTGTATTTGTATAAATAGCATGCTTTAGCTCTTAGCTAAGTGTTGCTAGCATGTTTTAGCATGTTTGTAGCGTGTTGCTAGCCTATTTAAGACTTGTTAACGCTTTTCAATATGTTGCTAGGAGTCCGTAACAGTGTTAAACATGTCACTTCCTGTTGTCAGCAGGTGGCGCTATGACTATAACTGAATATGGGCACTGACGTGTGTTCAGGACCAGAATGTTATCAAACATGTGAAGTTTGAGGCTGATCGGACATTGTATGCCTGAATTATAGCAACTTCCTTTTTCATGGCGAAACATCAAAGTTTGTCCGGCCGCCACGGACACGCCCTTCGACGAAAACTCTAAAGCTTCGCAATTTAACATCGCAAAGGCCTTATGATGACACTCAGCAAATTTGAAGATGATCGGATGAAAACTGTAGGAGGAGTTCGTTAAAGTACGAGGCCTGAAAATGGCAAAAACTGCACAAAAATCGTACAGGAAATTCAATATAACGGACTTCCTGTTGGGTTTCGAATGTTGCACCAGGAGACTTTTTTGTAGGTATTGGTGTGTTACATATGTGTACCGAGTTTCGTACATGTACGTGAAACGCAGCTCGTGGCGCACTCCGTTGAAATTTTATAGGTGGCGCTATGGAGCCATTTTGGCACACCCACTTCTGAAAACCGTATCAGATGTAAATTTTCACCAGGTCTGATGCGTGTGCAAAGTTTCGTGAGTTTTCGGGCATGTTTAGGCCCTCAAAAAGACTTTTCATTTTGGAGAAGAAGAAGAAGAATAATAATAAACGGAGCAATTCCAATAGGGTCCTCGCACTGTAGTGCTCGGGCCCTAATTAAAGCTGCAAGCAGCGATGAACGGGCCCTCGCACACGGGCTCACCGCCGACCGGTGGCTTTAGGAACACAGCAAATGGTGGGTAGTATGCTTTTAATACAGTAAAAATAGGAGAAATATGTCAAAGTCACTTAAATGTGCCAAATTTCCTGCTGCCAGCTGGTGGCGCTATGCCTATAACTGATTATTGGCATGTAGATGTGTTCAGGCCAGCACTTTCATCAAAAATATGAAGTTTGGTGCAGATTGACCTTGGTATGTTTGAGTTAGTGAAATATATGATATATCCTGCTGCCAACAGGTGGCGCTATGATAATATCTGAATATTGGCCTTTAGGTGTCTTCAGGCCAGGACTCTTACCAAACCTGTGAAGTTTGAGGCAGATCGGACATTTTATGGCTGAGTTATAACAACTTCTATGTCCATGGCGAAAATCAAACTTTGTCATGACGCCACAGACACGCCCTTTAACGAAAACTCAAGATCTTCACAATTTAACATCTCTAAAGCCTCTAGATCAGAATGGCCAAATATAATGTTGACATCATTAAATCTCTAGGAGGAGTTTGATACAAGTAATTTCCTGTTGCCAACAGGTGGCGCTGTGATTATAATATAAGATTGGCCTTCAGATGTGTTCAGGCCAGGACTCTTATCGAATATGTGAAGTTTGAGGCAAATCGGACATTTTATGGCTGAGTTATAACAAGTTTTATATCCATGGCGAGACCTCGAAATTTGTCAGGCCGCCACGGACACGCCCTTAACCGAAAACTCAAGATCTTCACAATTTAACATCGCTACGGCCTTTATATTAGACTGACCGATTTTGGTGTTGATCTGAATAAATCTCTAGGAGGAGTTGGTTGTAGAGTACAGCATGACACTTCCTGTTGCCTGCAGGTGGCGCTATGACTATAACTGATAATTGGCATCTAGATGTCTTCAGGTCAGGAGTGTTATCACACATGTGAAGTTTGGGACAGATAGGACATTGTATGCCTGAGTTATAGCAACTTCCTTTTTCATGGCGAAACATCGAAATTTGCGAGGCCACGACGGACACGCCCTCCGATGAAAACTCTAGATCTTCACAATTTAACGTCACAAAGGGCTTTAGACTAGACTCTGCAAATTTGGCGTTGATCCGAATAAATCTGTAGGAGGAGTTCGTTCAAGTACGACACCTGAAAAAGGCAAAAATGACACAAATTTTGCCGAGAATATTAATATTAACCGACTTCCTGTTGGGTTCCGGATTTTGTTCCAAGAGGCTTTTTTGTAGGTATTGGTGAGTTACATGTGTGTACCGATTTCGGTGCATGTACGTGAATCACAGCTGAAAGCGCACACCGCTGAACGTCTAAAGGTGGCGCTGTCGAGCCATTTTGCCACACCCACTTCTGAAACCCAAATCAGACGTAAATTTTCGCCAGGTTTGATGTGTGTGCAAAGTTTTGTGAGTTTTCGGGAATGTTTAGGTCCTCTAAAATGCGATTCACTTTGGAGAAGAAGAAGAATAATAATAATAATAATAATAAACGGAGCAGATTCAATAGGGTCCTCACACCATCGGTGCTCGGGCCCTAATAATTAAAGCTGCAAGCAGCGATGAACGGGCCCTCGCACACGGGCTCACCGCCGACCGGTGGCTTTAGGAACACAGCAAACGGTGGGCAGTATGCTTTTAATACAGTAAATGTAGGAAAAATAGATCAAAGTCACTTAAATGTGCCAAATTTCCTGCTGCCAGCTGGTGGCGCTATGCCTATAACTGATTATTGGCATGTAGATGTGTTCAGGCCACCACTTTCATCAATCATATGAAGTTTGGTGCAGATTGACCTTGGTATGTTTGAATTAGTGAAAGATATGATATATCCTGCTGCCAACAGGTGGCACTATGATAATATCTGAATATTGGCCTTTAGGTGTCTTCAGGCCCGGACTCTTACCAAATCTGTGAAGTTTGAGGCGGATCGGACATTTTATGGCTGAGTTATTACAACTTATATGTCTATGGCGAAACATCAAACTTTGTCATGCCGCCACAGACACGCCCTTTAACGAAAACTCAAGATCTTCGCAATTTAACATCTCTAAGGCCTCTAGATCAGACTGACCAAATATAATGTTGATATCATTAAATCTCTAGGAGGAGTTTGATACAAGCAATTTCCTGTTGCCAACAGGTGGCGCTGTGATTATAATAAAATATTGGCCTTCAGATGCGTTCAGGCCGGGACTCTTATCGAATATGTGAAGTTTGAGGCAAATCGGACATTTTTTGGCTGAGTTATAACAACTTCTATGTCCATGGCGAAACATCAAACTTTGTCAGGCCGCCACGGACACGCCCTTTACCGAAAACTCAAGATTTTCACAATTCAACATCACTAAGGCCTTTGTATTAGACTGACCGATTTTGGAGTTGATCTGTATAAATCTCTAGGAGGAGTTGGTTGTAGAGTACAGCATGACACTTCCTGTTGCCTGCAGGTGGCGCTATGACTATAACTGAATATGGGCATGTAGATGTCTTCAGGTCAGGAGTGTTATCACACATGTGAAGTTTGGGACAGATCGGACATTTTATGCCTAAGTTATAGCAACTTCCTTTTTCATGGCGAAACATCGAAATTTGCGAGGCCGCCACGGACACGCCCTCTGATAAAAACTCTAGATCTTCACAATTTAACGTCACAAAGGGCTTTAGATTAGACTCACCAAATTTGGTGTTGATCGGAATAAATCTCTAGGAGGAGTTCGTTCAAGTATGACACCTGAAAATGGCAAAAATGACACAAATTTTGCTGAGAAAATTAATAATAACCGACTTCCTGTTGGGTTTCGGATTTTATCTCAAGAGGCTTTTTTGTAGGTATTGGTGTGCTACATGTGTGTACCGATTTTTGTGCATGTACGATAATCACAGCTGAATGCGCACACCGCGGAACGTGTAAAGGTGGCGCTATTGAGCCATTTTGCCACACCCACTTCTGCAACCCATATCAGACGTCCATTTTCGCCTGGTCTGATGTGTGTGCGAAGTTTCGTTAGTTTTCGGGTATGTCTAGGCCCTCAAAAATGCGATTCATTCCGGATAAGAATAATAATAATAATAATTAAAGCTGCAAGCAGCGATGGTAGGGCCCTCGCACTCGGGCTCACCCCCGATCGGTGGCGAATGGTGGGCACTATGCTATTAACACAGAAAATGTAGGAGGAATATGTCAAAGTCATTGATATGTGCCAATCTTCCTTCTGCCAGCTGGTGGCGCTATGCCTATAACTGAATATTGGCATGCAGATGTGTTCAGGCCAGTGCTTTTATCAAACATATGAAGTTTGGTGAAGCTTGAACATGGCATGCTTGAGTGTAAGTCATGACATATCCTGCTGCCAACAGGTGGCGCTATTACAAAATATTGGCTTTTAGATGTCTTCAGGCCAGGACTATTGGCAAACATGTCAAGTTTGGTGCAAATTGTACATTGCATGCTTAAGTTAGTGTAAAACAAGTAATTTGCTGTTGCCAGCTGGTGGCGCTATGACTATAACTAAATATTGGCATGTAAATGTACTCAGGCCAAGACTCTTATCAAACATATTAAGTTTGGGGCTGATTGGACATTGCACGCCTGAGTTACAGTAACTTCCTGTTTCATTGCATTAAGAGTATGCTTTAGCACTTAGCTAAATGTTGCTAACATGTTTCTAGCATGTTGCTACCCTATTTAACACTTGTTGATATTTTTTAAATGTTGCTTGGCATCCACAACAGTATTAAACATGTGACTTCCTGTTGCCAGCAGGTGGCACTATGACTATAACTGAATATGGGCATGGGCTTGTGTTCAGACCAGGACTCTTATCAAACATGTTAAGCTTGGGTCAGATTGGACATTGTATGCATGAGTTACACTTATTTTTCTTTGTATTAATATCATGCTTTAGCTCTCAGCTAAGTGTTGCTAGCATGTTTTAACATGATTCTAGCATGATGCTAGCCTATTTAAAACTTGCTGACGCTCTTTATTATGTTGCTAGAAGTCCGTAACACCATTAAATGTCACTTCCTGTTGTCAGCAGGTGGCGCTGTGACTATAACTGAATATGGGCATGTATATATCTTCAGGCCAGGACTCTTATCAAACGTGAAGTTTGGGGCTGATTGGACATTGCATATCTGAGTTACAGTAACTTCCTGTTTTATGTCTTTAACAACATGCTTTAGCACTAAGTAAGTGTTGCTAGCATGTTTGAGTACGTTTTAAACTAATTTAGCACTCAATGGCTTTTTTAGTGTGTTGCTAATAGTGTGTCACAGTGTTAAACATGTCACTTCCTGTTGACAGTAGGTGGCGCTATAACTATAACTGAATATTGGCATGTAGATATCTTCAGGCCAGGACTGTTATCAAACATGTGAAGTTTGGGGCTGATTGGACATTGCATGCCTGAGTTACAGTAACTTCCTGTTTCATTGCATTAAGAGTATGTTTTAGCACTTAGCTAAATGTTGCTAACATGTTATAGCATGTTGCTACCCTATTTAACACTTGTTGATATTTTTAAAATGTTGCTGGGCATCCACAACAGTATTAAACATGTGACTTCCTGTTGCCAGCAGGTGGCACTATGACTATAACTGAATATGGGCATGGGCTTGTGTTCAGACCAGGACTCTTATCAAACATATTAAGCTTGGGTCAGATTGGACATTGTATGCATGAGTTACACTTATTTTTCTTTGTATTAATATCATGCTTTAGCTCTCAGCTAAGTGTTGCTAGCATGTTTTAACATGATTCTAGCATGATGCTAGCCTATTTAAAACTTGCTGATGCTTTTTATTATGTTGCTAGGAGTCTGTAACACCATTAAACGTCACTTCCTGTTGTCAGCAGGTGGCGCTGTGACTATAACTGAATATGGGCATGTCTATATCTTCAGGCCAGGACTCTTATCAAACGTGAAGTTTGGGGCAGATTGGACATTGCATGTCTGAGTTACAGTAACTTCCTGTTTTATGTCTTTAACAACATGCTTTAGCACTAAGTAAGTGTTGCTAGCATGTTTGAGTACGTTTTAAACTAGTTTAGCACTCAATGGCTTTTTTAGTGTGTTGCTAATAGTGTGCCACAGTGTTAAACATGTCACTTCCTGTTGACAGTAGGTGGCGCTATAACTATAACTGAATATTGGCATGTAGATATCTTCAGGCCAGGACTGTTATCAAACATGTGAAGTTTGGGGCTGATTGGATATTGCATGCCTGAGTTACAGTAACTTCCTGTTTCATTGCATTAAGAGTATGCTTTAGCACTTAGCTAAATGTTGCTAACATGTTATAGCATGTTTCTAGCATGTTGCTACCCTGTTTAACAGTTGTTGAATTTTTTTTAAAATGTTGCTAGGCATCCACAACAGTATTAAACATGTGGCTTCCTGTTACCAGCTGGTGGCGCTATGACTATAACTGAATACGGGCATGGGCGTGTGTTTAGGCCAGGATTCTTATCAAACATGTTAAGTTTGGGGCTGATTGGACATTGTATGCCTGAGTTAGAGTAACTTCCTGTTTCATTGTATTATTAGCATGCTTTAGCATATTAGCTAAGTGTTGCTAGCATGCTTTATTATTTTTGTAGCATGTTGAATATTAAGTTTGGGTCAGATTCAACATTATATACATGAGTTACAGCAATTTCCTTTTGTATTTGTATTAATAGCATGCTTTAGCTCTTAGCTAAGTGTTGCTAGCATGTTTTAGCATGTTTGTAGCATGTTGCTAGCCTATTTAAGACTTGTTAACGCTTTTCAATATGTTTCTAGGAGTCCGTAACAGTGTTAAACATGTCATTTCCTGTTGTCAGCAGGTGGCGCTATGACTATAACTGAATATGGGCACTGACGTGTGTTCAGGACCGGACTGTCATCAAACATGTGAAGTTTGAGGCAGATCGGACATCGTATGCCTGAGTTATAGCAACTTCCTTTTTCATGGCGAAACATCAAAGTTTGTCCGGCCGCCACGGACACGCCCTTTGACGAAAACTCTAAAGCTTCGCAATTTAACATCGCAAAGGCCTTATAATGACACTCAGCAAATTTGAAGATGATCGGATAAAAACTGTAGGAGGAGTTCGTTAAAGTATGAGGCCTGAAAATGGCAAAAACTGCACAAAAATCGTACAGGAAATTCAATATAACGGACTTCCTGTTGAGTTTCGGATGTTGCACCAGGAGACTTTTTTGTAGGTATTGGTGTGTTACATATGTGTACCGAGTTTCGTACATGTACGTGAAACGTAGCTCGAGGGGCACTCCGTTGAAATTTTATAGGTGGCGCTATCGAGCCATTTTGCCACACCCACTTTTGAAAACGATATCAGATGTAAATTTTCGCCAGGTCTGATGCGTGTGCAAAGTTTCGTGAGTTTTCGGGCATGTTTAGGCCCTCAAAAAGACTTTTCATTTTGGAGAAGAAGAAGAAGAAGAAGAAGAATAATAAACGGAGCAATTCCAATAGGGTCCTCGCACTGTAGTGCTCGGGCCCTAATAAACGGAGCAGATTCAATAGGGTCCTCACACCATCGGTGCTCGGGCCCTAATAATAAACGGAGCAGATTCAATAGGGTCCTCACACCATCGGTGCTCGGGCCCTAATAATAAACGAAGCAGATCCAATAGGGTCCTCACACCATCGGTGCTCGGGCCCTAATTAAAGCTGCAAGCAGCGATGAACGGGCCCTCGCACCCCGGCTCACCGCCGACCGGTTGCTTTAGGAAAACAGCAAACGGTGGGCAGTATGCTTTTAATACAGTAAATATATGAGAAATATGTCATAAGTCATTTAAATGTGCCAAACTTCCCATTGGCAGCTGGTGGCGCTATGCCTATAAATGATTATTGGCATGTAGATGTGTTCAGGCCAGCACTATTATCAAACATATGAAGTTTGGTGCAGATTGACCTTGGTATGTTTGAGTTAGTGAAAGATATGATATATCCTGGTGTCAACAGGTGGCGCTATGATAATATCTGAAAATTGGCCTTTAGGTGTCTTCAGGCCAGGACTCTTACCAAACCTGTGAAGTTTGAGGCAGATCAGACATTTTATGGCTGAGTTATTACACCTATGTCCATGGCGAAACATCAAACTTTGTCAGGCCGCCACGGACACGCCCTATAACGAAAACTCAAGATCTTCACAATTTAACATCTCTAAGGCCTCTAGATCAGACTGACCAAATATAATGTTGATTTCATTAAATGTCTAGGAGGAGTTTGCTATAAACCTAATCCCCTGCAAGGACTTCAGATAATGCCAACTGTGAACCAAATGTGAACATTTTCCCTATATTCTGATGATGATGATGATAAGAACATGTAATTCATGATGATAACAAAATGTTATTATTGCTTGCATTACATTCACCACTTCTGCTTAAATCGTTACCTATCTGTACAATTTGAATGTGGATATTGCTTTGCTGGTGACTCCTGTTATAAGACATCACTCTTAAGCGCTACATAACTAAGAATCAATTAGGAAAACGGTGCACAGTTGGCAAATGCATTCACAGTAACCCTCTGCTAGTTTGGATTTTAAGTTTACTGAATTGAAAGGGTTACACTTTAAAATCAACACAGAGACACATACACACAATATATAAAATGTTGCCATCCAGTTTCATTTGTTAACATTAACTATATTAGTTAACATGAACAATAATTAAATAGCATTTATTAATGTTAATTAATATTAAGCTAAAAAAAAAGTATTCATATATTGTTTAAAGGTAAATTAGTATCTTTTAGTTTATGTACTGTGAATTAACATTAAACATTAAACGCTTAATTCTTTCAAAATATCTTTAAAAATCAAGTTGAGTGTTTTAATGGGGCGATATATATATAACTGATCTTCAAATGATGGTTTTCGGATGTTTTGAACAGATAACAGCAAAGTTTGTTTTGTTGTCAAAGTTTGTCTTGAAATTTTTAATTATTATAATTTTATATTCAATAAATAACACTATGAAAATATTGTCTACAATGAAGATAAATCTCTCATGCTTAAAAGTTGTATTTTTCTTAATCTTTTGCTATGTGACTGAATAGGACAAGTTCATGGTACAGTTCAGTAAAAATAAATAAAAAACAACAACTGCAAAATACAAACAATGAAAGATTTAATGACTCTTTATATTTTCTCAAAATATCAGACATATTTATGTCGATTACGCTACAGCAATGTGCATCTTCCTCAAAGATGGTCTTAAGCAAAACAGCATGTTCCACTGGTCTCTCTCCCTTACACCCCTCCCCCCTTCAGTCACTCTTCAGTGACTCAATGGTGACTGAACACAGACAGGCACAGGCAGAGTGACAGCAGGTTTCTAATGTCTTTTTTTAATTTTCTTTAATTCATAGAAGCTTGTATAAAATTGATATTTACACCACTTGCTCAGAATGATAAGATCTCTGTGTGAAAAAAGTTTTAAAGAGTTTGGATGCTGCACTTTAAAGATATTAAAAAATTACGGTTATGTTTTTTACTACATCTTTAAAAAATCACCACGTCAACACCGTTCAAGATATCCCAAATCCGCTCGCAATTTAACATCTTCAGAATCTTCTCTTCATGTTAAAAAAGTTTGGTGTGAATACCTTATTTTTCTTAGAAGGAGTGTGAATTTGTTTACAGCCTGATTTTTCCAAAAATCCACATTCAAATCAAAATAGCCGGCTTCCTGTTGGTCTTAGCTAATGAGTTTGATTTAGAAAGTTGTCCAGATTGATGAGAACAATATATGTACAGAGTTTTGTGACTGTAGGAAAAACTAACCCCCCAACTTTTGTCAAAAGATGGCGCTAGAGAGTGCCTGCTCCACGCCCATTTATGACCTTTTGCCAGTGTCTAACTATCATTAATATTGATGCGTGTGTTGAGTTTCATGAAATTCTAAGCATGTTATCTGCCTCGAAAAGACAGGAATCAAATTTTAAAGTTTGACACGTTGCCATGGCAACGGTATTTGATTTATCATCAACCCCTTTACATATTCTCATCGGCCGTGTTTTGACATTATTTTGATGAAGTTTGAAGAAAATCAAGTAAAATTAAGAGGCTGATTTCAAAGCATTTTGAAAATGACACGTTTCCTGCTGCCAGTTGGTGGCGCTATAACTTTGACTCATAATAGTCACATTTATGGAATCGGCATCATACAAGGAACAAACTGGTGAAGTTCCATCAGAATCAGGCAATGTGTGCAACAGTTATTAGACACTTCCTGTTTCTCATTTCTCGCCATAACTTTGTCGCCTTGCCACGGCCAAACCGTTCGAGATATCAAAAATCTCCTCGCAATTTAGCGTCCCCAATGTCTTGAGATCATGCTGACCGAGTTTGGTGACAATCCCATGGAATTCCTGGGAGGAGTACGTTAAATTCCAGAGCATGCGCTTTTTAAACAGCCCTAAATATCTCACTTCCTGTTGCGTGGAGCCCATGACATAGAGTACAAAAGTTGTTCAGCTCGATGAGTTCTATATGTGTACCGAGTTTCATATCAATACGCGCAAGTATGTGTGCGCAGTACATCAAGTTTTCAAACTGTGTTCCAGGGGGCGCTGTAGAGGCCCTGAACCACGCCCGGGTCCCAGCCTCTGTGGCGTCCGGACGACGGCAGATTCCGACGTGTGTGCAAATTTTCAAGAGTTTTTGAGTATGTTAAGGCCCCCAAAAGTGCCCCAACGGTTGAAAAAAAAAAAAAAAAAAAAAAAAAATAAGAATCCTTAGAAGAACAATAGGGCCTTCGCCCTTTTGGGCTCGGGCCCTAATTAAAGCTGCAAGCAGCGATGAACGGGCCCTCGCACCCGGGCTCACCGCCGACCGGTGGCTTTAGAAAAACAGCAAATGGTGGGTAGTATGCTTTTAATACATTAAAAATAGGAGAAATATGTCAAAGTCACTTAAATGTGCCAAATTTCCTGCTGCCAGCTGGTGGCGCTATGCATATAACTGATTATTGGCATGTAGATGTGTTCAGGCCACCACTTTCATCAAACATATGAAGTTTGGTGCAGATTGACCTTGGTATGTTTGAGTTAGTGAAAGATATGATATATCCTGCTGCCAACAGGTGGCGCTATGATAATATCTGAATATTGGCCTTTAGGTGTCTTCAGACCAGGACTCTTACCAAACCTGTGAAGTTTGAGGCAGATCGAACATTTTATGGCTGAGTTATAACAACTTCTATGTCCATGGCGAAACATCAAACTTTGTCAGGCCGCCACAGACACGCCCTTTAACGAAAACTCAAGATCTTCGTAATTTAACATCTTTAAGGCCTCTAGATCAGAATGACCAAATATAATGTTAATATCATTAAATCTCTAAGAGGAGTTTGATACAAGTCATTTCCTGTTGCCAACAGGTGGCGCTGTGATTATAATAGAATGTTGGCCTTGAGATGTGTTCAGGCCAGGACTCTTATCGAATATGTGAAGTTTGAGGCAAATCGGACATTTTATGGCTGAGTTATAACAAGTTTTATATCCATGGCGAGACCTTGAAATTTGTCAGGCCGCCACGGACACGCCCTTTACCGAAAACTCAAGATCTTTACAATTTAACATCGCTAAGGCCTTTATATTAGACTGACCGATTTTGGAGTTGATCTGTATAAATCTCTAGGAGGAGTTGGTTGTAGAGTACAGCATGACACTTCCTGTTGCCTGCAGGTGGCGCTATGAGTAAAACTGAATATGGGCATGTAGATGTCATCAGGTCAGGAGTGTTATCACACATGTTAAGTTTGGGACGGATCGGACATTGTATGCCTGAGTTATAGCAACTTCCTTTTTCATGGCGAAACATCGAAATTTGCGAGGCCGCCATGGACACGCCCTCCGATAAAAACTCTAGATCTTTACAATTTAACGTCACAAAGGGCTTTAGACTAGACTCTGCAAATTTGGTGTTGTTTCGAATAAACCTCTAGGAGGAGTTCGTTCAAGTACGACGCCTGAAAATGGCAAAAATGACAAAAATTTTGTTGAGAATATTAATATTAACTGACTTCCTGTTGGGTTACGGATTTTGCTCCAAGAGGCTTTTTTGTAGGTATTGGTGTGTTACATGTGTGTACCGATTTCCGTGCATGTACGTGAATCACAGCTGAAAGCGCACACCGCGGAACGTGTAAAGGTGGCGCTGTCGAGCCATTTTGCCACACCCACTTCTGAAGCCCATATCAGACGTAAATTTTCGCCAGGTCTGATGTGTGTGCGAAGTTTCTTGAGTTTTCGGGTATGTCTAAGCCCTCAAAAATGCGATTCATTTTGGAGAAGAATAATAATAATAATAATAATAATAATTAAAGCTGCAAGCAGCGATGAACGGGCCCTCGCACACGGGCTCACCGCCGACCGGTGGCTTTAGGAACACAGCAAATGGTGGATAGTATGCTTTTAATACAGTAAAAATAGGAGAAATATGTCAAAGTCACTTAAATGTGCCAAATTCCCTGCTGCCAGCTGGTGGCGCTATGCCTATGACTGATTATTGGCATGTAGATGTGTTCAGGCCAGCACTTTCATCAAACATATGAAGTTTGGTGCAGATTGGCCTTGGTATGTTTGAGTTAGTGAAAGATATGATATATCCTGCTGCCAACAGGTGGCGCTATGATAATATCTGAATATTGGCCTTTAGGTGTCTTCAGGCCAGGACTCTTACCAAACCTGTGAAGTTTGAGGCAGATCGGACATTTTATGGCTGAGTTATAACAACTTCTATGTCTATGGCGAAACATCAAACTTTGTCACGCCGCCACAGACACGCCCTTTAACGAAAACTCAAGATCTTAGCAATTTAACATCTGTAAGACCTCTAGATCAGACTGACCAAATATAATGTTGATATCATTAAATCTCTAGGAGGAGTTTGATACAAGTCATTTCCTGTTGCCAACAGGTGGCGCTGTGATTATAATAGAATATTGGCCTTCAGATGTGTTCAGGCCAGGACTCTTATCGAATATGTGAAGTTTGAGGCAAATCGGACATTTTATGGCTGAGTTATAACAAGTTTTATATCCATGGCGATACCTCGAAATTTGTCAGGCCGCCACGGACACGCCCTTCAACGAAAACTCAAGATTTTCGCAATTTAACATCACTAAAGCCTTTTTATTAGACTGACCGATTTTGGTGTTGATCTGTATAAATCTCTAGGAGGAGTTTGTTGTAGAGTACAGCGTGACACTTCCTGTTGCCAGCAGGTGGCGCTATGAGTAAAACTGAATATGGGCATGTAGATGTCATCAGGTCAGGAGTGTTATCACACATGTGAAGTTTGGGACAGATCGGCCATTTTATGCCTGAGTTATAGCAACTTCCTTTTTCATGGCGAAGCATCGAAATTTGCCAGGCCGCCACGGACACGCCCTCCGATGAAAACTCTAGATCTTCGCAATTTAACGTCACAAAGGGCTTT
Source organism: Garra rufa (assembly GCF_049309525.1). Classification (NCBI taxonomy): domain Eukaryota; kingdom Metazoa; phylum Chordata; class Actinopteri; order Cypriniformes; family Cyprinidae; genus Garra; species Garra rufa. The sequence goes on along the minus strand of NC_133363.1, from coordinate 15,502,431 downwards.
TTTCTAGACTCTGCAAATTTGGCGTTGATCCGAATCAATCTCTATGAGGAGTTCGTTCAAGTACGACGCCTGAAAATGGCAAAAATGACACAAATTTTGCTGAGAAAATTAAAAATAACCGACTTCCTGTTGGGTGTCAAATTTTGCTCCAAGAGGCTTTTTTGTAGGTATTGGTGTGTTACATGTGTGTACCGATTTTCGTGCATGTACGTGAATCACAGCTGAAAGCGCACACCGCTGAACGTGTAAAGGTGGCGCTGTCGAGCCATTTTGCCACACCCACTTCTGAACCCCATATCAGACGTAAATTTTCGCCAGGTTTGATGTGTGTGCAAAGTTTCGTGAGTTTTCGGGCATGTTTAGGCCCTCTAAAATGCGATTCATTTTGGAGAAGAATAATAATAATAATAATAATAATAATAAACGGAGCAGATCCAATAGGGTCCTCACACCATCGGTGCTCGGGCCCTAATTAAAGCTGCAAGCAGCGATGGTAGGGCCCTCGCACTCGGGCTCACCGCCGATCGGTGGCGAATGGTTGGCACTATGCTATTAACTCAGAAAATGTAGGAGGAATATGTCAAAGTCATTGATATGTGCCAATCTTCCTTCTGCCAGCTGGTGGCGCTATGCCTATAACTGAATATTGGCATGCAGATGTGTTCAGGCCAGTGCTTTTATCAAACATATGAAGTTTGGTGAAGCTTGAACATGGCATGCTTGAGTGTAAGTCATGACATATCCTGCTGCCAACAGGTGGCGCTATTACAAAATATTGGCTTTTAGATGTCTTCAGGCCAGGACTATTGGCAAACATGTCAAGTTTGGTGCAAATTGTACATTGCATGCTTAAGTTAGTGTAAATCAAGTAATTTGCTGTTGCCAGCTGGTGGCGCTATGACTATAACAAAATATTGGCATGTAAATGTATTCAGGCCAAGACTCTTCTCAAACATATTAAGTTTGGGGCTGATTGGACATTGCATGCCTGAGTTACAGTAACTTCCTGTTTCATTGCATTAAGAGTATGCTTTAGCACTTAGCTAAATGTTGCTAACATGTTTCTAGCATGTTGCTACCCTATTTAACACTTGTTGATATTTTTAAAATGTTGCTGGGCATCCACAACAGTATTAAACATGTGACTTCCTGTTGCCAGCAGGTGGCACTATCACTATAACTGAATATGGGCATGGGCTTGTGTTCAGACCAGGACTCTTATCAAACATATTAAGCTTGGGTCAGATTGGACATTGTATGCATGAGTTACACTTATTTTTCTTTGTATTAATATCATGCTTTAGCTCTCAGCTAAGTGTTGCTAGCATGTTTTAACATGATTCTAGCATGATGCTAGCCTATTTAAAACTTGCTGACGCTTTTTATTATGTTGCTAGGAGTCCGTAACACCATTAAACGTCACTTCCTGTTGTCAGCAGGTGGCGCTGTGACTATAACTGAATATGGGCATGTATATATCTTCAGGCCAGGACTCTTATCAAACATGAAGTTTGGGGCTGATTGGACATTGCATGTCTGAGTTACAGTAACTTCCTGTTTTATGTCTTTAACAACATGCTTTAGCACTAAGTAAGTGTTGCTAGCATGTTTGAGTACGTTTTAAACTAGTTTAGCACTCAATGGCTTTTTTAGTGTGTTGCTAATAGTGTGTCACAGTGTTAAACATGTCACTTCCTGTTGACAGTAGGTGGCGCTATAACTATAACTGAATATTGGCATGTAGATATCTTCAGGCCAGGACTGTTATCAAACATGTGAAGTTTGGGGCTGAGTGGACATTGCATGTCTGAGTTACAGTAACTTCCTGTTTTATTGCATTAAGAGTATGCTTTAGCACTTAGCTAAATGTTGCTAACATGTTATAGCATGTTTCTAGCATGTTGCTACCCTGTTTAACAGTTGTTGAATTTTTTTAAAATGTTGCTAGGCATCCACAACAGTATTAAACATGTGGCTTCCTGTTACCAGCTGGTGGCGCTATGACTATAACTGAATACGGGCATTGGCGTGTGTTTAGGCCAGGATTCTTATCAAACATGTTAAGTTTGGGGCTGATTGGACATTGTATGCCTGAGTTAGAGTAACTTCCTGTTTCATTGTATTATTAGCATGCTTTAACATATTAGCTAAGTGTTGCTAGCATGCTTTATTATTTTTGTAGCATGTTGAATATTAAGTTTGGGTCAGATTCAACATTATATACATGAGTTACAGCAATTTCCTTTTGTATTTGTATTAATAGCATGCTTTAGCTCTTAGCTAAGTGTTGCTAGCATGTTTTAGCATGTTTGTAGCATGTTGCTAGCCTATTTAAGACTTGTTAACGCTTTTCAATATGTTTCTAGGAGTCCTTAACAATGTTAAACATGTCATTTCCTGTTGTCAGCAGGTGGCGCTATGACTATAACTGAATATGGGCACTGACGTGTGTTCAGGACCGGACTGTCATCAAACATGTGAAGTTTGAGGCAGATCGGACATCGTATGCCTGAGTTATAGCAACTTCCTTTTTCATGGCGAAACATCAAAGTTTGTCCGGCCGCCACGGACACGCCCTTCGACGAAAACTCTAAAGCTTCGCAATTTAACATCGCAAAGGCCTTATGATGACACTCAGCAAATTTGAAGATGATCGGATAAAAACTGTAGGAGGAGTTCGTTAAAGTATGAGGCCTGAAAATGGCAAAAACTGCACAAAAATCGTACAGGAAATTCAATATAACGGACTTCCTGTTGGGTTTCGGATGTTGCACCAGGAGACTTTTTTGTAGGTATTGGTGTGTTACATATGTGTACCGAGTTTCGTACATGTACATGAAACGTAGCTCGAGGGGCACTCCGTTGAAATTTTATAGGTGGCGCTATCGAGCCATTTTACCACACCCACTTTTGAAAACCATATCAGATGTAAATTTTCACCAGGTCTGATGCGTGTGCAAAGTTTCGTGAGTTTTCGGGCATGTTTAGGCCCTCAAAAAGACTTTTCACTTTGGAGAAGAAGAAGAAGAAGAAGAAGAAGAAGAATAATAAACGGAGCAATTCCAATAGGGTCCTCGCACTGTAGTGCTCGGGCCCTAATAAACGGAGCAATTCCAATAGGGTCCTCGCACTGTAGTGCTCGGGCCCTAATTAAAGCTGCAAGCAGCGATGAACGGGCCCTCGCACCAGGGCTCACCGCCGACCGGTGGCTTTAGGAAAACAGCAAACGGAGGGTAGTATGCTTTTAATACAGTAAATGTAGGAAAAATATATCAAAATCACTTAAATGTGCCAAACCTCCTGCTGCCAGCTGGTGGCGCTATGCCTGTAACTGATTATTGACATGTAGATGTGTTCAGGCCAGCCCTTTCATCAAACATATGAAGTCTGGTGCAGATTGACCTGGGTATGTTTAAGTTAGTGCAAGATATGATATATCCTGCTGTCAATAGGTGGCGCTATGATGATATCTGAATATTGGCCTTAAGATGTCTTCAGGCCAGGACTCTTATAAAACATGTGAAGTTTGAGGCAGATTGGACATTTTATGGCTGAGTTATAACAACTTCTATGTCCATGACCAAACATCAAACTTTGTCAGGCCACCACGGACAAGCCCTTCAACGAAAACTCAAGATCTTCACAATTTAACATCTCTAAAGCCTTTTTATTAGACTGACCGATTTTGGTGTTGATCTGTATAAATCTCTTGGAGGAGTTTGTTGTAGAGTACAGCATGACACTTCCTGTTGCCAGCAGGTGGCGCTATAACTATAACTGAATATGGGAATGTAGATGTCTTCAGGTCAGGAGTGTTATCACACATGTGAAGTTTGGGACAGATCGGACATTGTATGCCTGAGTTATAGAAACTTCCTTTTTCATGGCGATACATCGAAATTTGCGATACCGATTTGGACACGCCCTCCAATGAAAACTCTAGATCTTTGCAATTTACCGTCACAAAGTGCTTTAGATTACACTCAGCAAGTTTGGCGTTAATCCGGATAAATCTCTAGGAGGAGTTCCTTCAAGTACGAGGCCTGAAAATGGCAAAAAATTACGGTTATGTATTTTACTACATCTTTAAAAAATCACCACGTCAACACCGTTCAAGATATCCCAAATCCGCTCGCAATTTAACATCTTCAGAATCTTCTCTTCATGTTAAAAAAGTTTGGTGTGAATACCTTATTTTTCTTAGAAGGAGTGTGAATTTGTTTACAGCCTGATTTTTCCAAAAATCCACATTCAAATCAAAATAGCCGGCTTCCTGTTGGTCTTAGTTAATGAGTTTGATTTAGAAAGTTGTCCAGATTGATGAGAACAATATATGTACAGAGTTTGGTGACTGTAGGAAAAACTAACCCCCCAACTTTTGTCAAAAGATGGCGCTATAGAGTGCCTGCTCCACGCCCATTTATGACCTTTTGCCAGTGTCTAACTATCATTAATATTGACGTGTGTGTTGAGTTTCATGAAATTCTAAGCATGTTATCTGCCTTGAAAAGACAGGAATCAAATTTTAAAGTTTGACACGTTGCCATGGCAACAGTATTTGATTTATCATCAACCCCTTTACATATTCTAATCGGCCGTGTTTTGACATTATTTTGATGAAGTTTGAAGAAAATCAAGTAAAATTAAGAGGCTGATTTCAAAGGATTTTGAAAATGACACGCTTCCTGCTGCCAGTTGGTGGCACTATAACTTTGACTCATAATAGTCACATTTATGGAATCGGCATCATACAACAAACAAACTGGTGAAGTTTCATAAGAATCAAGCAATGTGTGCAACAGTAATTAGACACTTCCTGTTTCTCATTTCTCGCCATAACTTTGTCGCCTTGCCACGGCCAAACCGTTCGAGATATCAAAAATCCCCTCGCAATTTAGCGTCCCCAATGTCTTGAGATCATGCTGACCGAGTTTGGTGACAATCCAATGGAATTCCTGGGAGGAGTACGTTAAATTCCAGAGCATGCGCTTTTTAAACAGCCCTAAATATCTCACTTCCTGTTGCGTTCAGCCCATGACATAGAGTACAAAAGTTGTTTGGCTCAGTGAGATCTATATGTGTACCGAGTTTCATATCAATACGTGCAAGTATGTGTGCGCAGTACATCAAGTTTTCAAACTGTGTTCCAGGGGGCGCTGTAGAGGCCCTGAACCACGCCCGGGTCCCAGCCTCTGTGGCGTCCTGATGGCCGCAGATTCCGACGTGTGTGCAAATTTTCAAGAGTTTTTGAGTATGTTAAGGCCCCCAAAAGTGCCCAGAAGGTTTAAAAAAAAAATAAATAAAAAATAAGAACCCTTAGAAGAACAATAGGGCCTTCGCCCTTTTGGGCTCGGGCCCTAATAATTAAAGCTGCGAGCAGCGATGAACGGGCCCTCGCACCCGGGCTCACCGCCGACCGGTGGCTTCAGGAAAACAGCAAACGGCGGGCAGTATGCTTTTAATACAGTAATTATAGAAAAAATATGTCATAAGTCATTTAAATGTGCCAAACTTGCCGCTGCCAGCTGGTGGCGCTATGCCTATAACTGATTATTGGCATGTAGATGTGTTCAGGCCAGCACTATTATCAAACATATGAAGTTTGGTGCAGATTGACCTTGGTATGTTTGAGTTAGTGAAATATATGAGATATCCTGCTGCCAACAGGTGGGGCTATGATAATATCTGAATATTGGTCTTTAGGTGTCTTCAGGCCAGGACTCTTACCAAACCTGTGAATTTTGTGGCAGATCAGACATTTTCAGGCTAAGTTATAACCACTTCTATGTCTATGCAGAAACATCAAACTTTGTCAGGCCACCACGGACATGCCCTTTAATGAAAACTCAAGATCTTCAAAATTTAACATCTCTAAGGCCTCAAGATCAGACTGACCAAATATAATGTTGATTTAATTAAATGCAATCAATGCAAGGACTTCAGATAGATGCCAACTGTGAACCAGTATGCTACAAATTCCCTATTTTCTGATGATGATAAGAACATGTAATTCATGATGATAGCAAAATGTTATTATTGCTTCCTTTACATCCACCACTTCTGCTTAAATGTCATTGTTACCTATCTGAACAATTTTTGTATAATATATTTTTGTATAAAATCAATTTTTGTCATAACTAAGAATCAATAAGGAAGACGGTGCCCAGTTGGCACATGCATTCACAGTAACCATCTGCTAGTTTGGATTTTAAGTTTACAGAATTGAAAGGGTTACACTTTAAAATCAACACACAGACACATACACACAAAATATAAAATGTTGCCATCCAGTTTCATTTGTTAAAATTAACTATATCAGTTAACATGACCAATAAATAAATAGCATTTATTAATGTTAATTAATATTAAGCTAAAAAAAAGTATTCATATAAAGTTTATGTACTGTGAATTAACATGAACATGAACACAGTTCATGTGGGTGTACAGCAATACACAATAAAGTGCTCTATAAACGCTTTCTTTCAAAATATCTTTAAAAATCAAGTTGAGTATTTTAACGGGGTGATATATATATATATATATATATATATATAACTGATCTTAAAATGATGGTTTTCAGATGTTTTGAAGAGATAACAGTAACGTTTGTTTTGTTGTCAAAGTTTGTATTAATTTTTTATTATTATTATTTTATATTCAATAAATAACACTATGTAAATATTGTCTATCAATGAAGATAAATTGATCATGCTAAAAAGTTGTATTTTTTAAAATCTTTTGCTATGTGACTGAATAAGACAAGTTCATGGTACAGTTAAGTAAAAAATAAATAAAAAACAACAACTGCAAAATACGAACAATGAAAGACTTAGTGACCCTTTATATTTTCTCAAAATATCAGACTCTCAAAGATCAGACATATTTATGTAATTACACTACATACAGTATGTGCATTTTTTGTTCAAAGATGGTCTGTAGGATGGCTCTCTACTCTGTCACCCTCTCTGCCTCTCACCCCTCCCCCCTGCAATAATGAGCTTCTCTGTGCCTGACTGAACGCACACACATACTGTAGAGACATTCACCAGAGTGACAGCAGGTTTCTGAGTTATCTTTTTAATTTTCTTTAATTCATTGAAGCTTGTATAAAATTTATATTTCCAGCACTTGCTCAGAATGATTAGATCTCTGTGTGAAAAAAGTTTTAAAGAGTTTGGATGCTGCACTTTAAAGATATAAAAAATGAGGGTTATGTTTTTTACTACATCTTTAAAAAATCACCACGTCAACACCGTTCGAGATATCCAAAATCCGCTCGCAATTTAACATCTTCAGAATCTTCTCTTCATGTTAAAAAAGTTTGGTGTGAACAGCTGGTTGTTCTTAGGAGTAGTGTGAATTTGTTTACTACCTGATTTTTCAAAAAATCCACATTCAAATCAAAATAGCCGGCTTTCTGTTGGTCTTAGCTAATGAGTTTGATTTAGAAAGTTGTCAAGATTGATGAGAACAATATAAGTACAGAGTTTGGTGACTGTAGGAAAAACTAACCCCCCAACTTTTGTCAAAAGATGGCGCTATAGAGTGCGTGCTCCACGCCCATTTATGACCTTTTGCCAGTGTCTAACTATCATTAATATTGATGTGTGTGTTGAGTTTCATGAAATTCTAAGCATGTTATCTGCCTTGAAAAGACAGGAATCTAATTTTAAAGTTTGACACGTTGCCATGGCAACAGCATTTTATTTATCATCGACCCCTTTACATATTCTTTATCGGCCGTGTTTTGACATGATTTTGATGAAGTTTAAAGAAAATCGAGTAAAATTAAGAGGCTGATTTCAAAGCATTTTGAAAATGACACGTTTCCTGCTGCCAGTTGGTGGCGCTATAACTTTGACTCATAATAGTCACATTTATGGAATCGGCATCATACAACGAACAAACTGGTGAAGTTTCATCAGAATCAGGCAATGTGTTCAACAGTTATTAGACACTTCCTGTTTCTCATTTCTCGCCAAAACTTTGTCGCCTTGCCATTGCCAAACCGTTCGAGATATCAAAAATCCCCTCGCAATTTAGCGTCCTCAATGTCTTGAGATCATGCTGACCAAGTTTGGTGACAATCCTATAGAAATCCTGGGAGGAGTACGTTAAATTCCAGAGCATGCGCTTTTTAAACAGCCCTAAATATCTCACTTCCTGTTGCGTGGAGCCCATGACATAGAGTACAAAAGTTGTTCAGCTCGGTGAGTTCTATATGTGTACCGAGTTTCATATCAATACGTGCAAGTATGTGTGCGCAGTACATCAAGTTTTCAAACTGTGTTCCAGGGGGCGCTGTAGAGGCCCTGAACCACGCCCGGGTCCCAGCCTCTGTGGCGTCCGGACGACGGCAGATTCCAACGTGTGTGCAAATTTTCAAGAGTTTTTGAGTATGTTAAGGCCCCTAAAAGTGCCCCAACGGTTGAAAAAAAAAAATAAATAAATAAAAAAATAAGAACCCTTAGAAGAACAATAGGGCCTTCGCCCTTTTGGGCTCGGGCCCTAATTAAAGCTGCAAGCAGCGATGAACGGGCCCTCGCACCCAGGCTCACCGCCGACCGGTGGCTTTAGGAAAACAGCAAACGGTGGGCAGTATGCTTTTAATACAGTAAGGAATGTAGGAAAAATAGATCAAAGTCACTTAAATGTGCCAAACTTCCTGCTGCCAGCTGGTGGCGTTATGCCTATAACTGATTATTGGCATGTAGATGTGTTCAGGCCAGCACTTTCATCAAACATATGAAGTTTGGTGCAGATTGACCTTGGTATGTTTGAGTTAGTGCAAGATATGATATATCCTGCTGACAATAGGTGGCGCTATGATAATATATGAATATTGGCCTCTAGATGTCTTCAGGCCAGGACTTTTACCAAACATGTGAAGTTTGAGGCAGATCGGACATTTTATGGCTGAGTTATAACAACTTCTATGTCCATGGCGAAACATCAAAATTTGTCAGGCCACCACGGACACGCCCTTTGACGAAAACTCAAGATCTTCACAATTTAACATCTCTAAGGACTTTAGATCAGACTGACCAAATATAATGTTGATATCATTAAATCTCTAGGAGGAGTTTGGTACAAGTCATTTCCTGTTGCCAACAGGTGGCGCTGTGATTATTATAGAATATTGGCCTTCAGATTGGTTCAGGCCAGGACTCTTATCGAACATGTGAAGTTTGAGGCAAATCGGACATTTTATGGCTGAGTTATAACAAGTTTTATATCCATGGCGAGACCTCGAAATTTGTCAGGCCACCACGGACACGCCCTTCAACGAAAACTCAAGATCTTCACAATTTAACATCGCTAAAGCCTTTTTTATTAGACTGACCGATTTTGGTGTTGATCTGATTAAATCTCTTGGAGGAGTTTGTTGCAGAGTACAGCATGACACTTCCTGTTGCCAGCAGGTGGCGCTATGAGTAAAACTGAATATGGGCATGTAGATGTCATCAGGTCAGGAGTGTTATCACACATGTGAAGTTTGAGACAGATAGGACATTGTATGCCTGAGTTATAGCAACTTCCTTTTTCATGGCGAAACATCGAAATTTGCGAGGCCGCCATGGACACGCCCTCCAATGAAAACTCTAGATCTTCACAATTTAACGTCACAAAGGGCTTTAGACTAGACTCAGCAAATTTGGCGTTGATCTGAATAAATCTCTAGGAGGAGTTCGTTCAAGTATGACGCCTGAAAATGGCAAAAATGACAAATTTTGTTGAGAATATTAATATTAACCGACTTCCTGTTGGGTTCCGGATTTTTCTCCAAGAGGCTTTTTTGTAGGTATTGGTGTGTTACATGTGTGTCCCGATTTCCGTGCATGTACATGAAAGCGCACACTGCTGAACGTCTAAAGGTGGCGCTGTCGAGCCATTTTGCCACACCCACTTCTGAAACCCAAATCAGACGTAAATTTTCGCCAGGTTTGATGTGTGTGCAAAGTTTTGTGAGTTTTCGGGCATGTTTAGGTCCTCTAAAACAGTGGTTCTCAAAGTGGGGTCCGTGGCGCACTTCCTGGGGGTCCGTGGAAAGTTTGCTACAAAATATAATCAATCCCGGAGAAAGTGCAGGGACCATCGTCATTACTCCCGCGTGTGAAACGTTAGACCAATGAGAATTCGGCTTTTACATTACGTCAATCTACGGTGACGCATTGCTGCCACACACTTTTCCCACTCAGCTATGTCGTAATAACGAGATCTTTTCTCGTAAAAACTACATCTTTTCTCGTTAAAACGACATAATTTTCTAGTTAAAACGACATCTTTTTCTCGTAATAACGACATATGTCATAAAAACGATCTGATGTTCCTGTTATAGATGATATGATTATATTATGTGAGGGAGCTAAGCGTTTGTCCGCGCTGCCTTCGCCACAGTCCTGACATAAAGGAGGATGCACGCTGCTGGAGTTATATAGAAATACACTGTTTTTAATAACTTTAATGTAATTGTCTCAATTGTAGCGGCTTGTTTATTAGGATTAATCTCCATACTAATCTGCCCTCAGACCCAGAGGATTTAAGATGATCAGATCAAAACTGTTATTTTTGACTCTGAACTTGGAATATTATTGAGATGAAAGTTTGATTTTACAGAAAATGTAGGCCTAAATAGTATCAGAAATAAATAAGAAAAATGTCACACGTTTGATCGTGTTATGATGATGATGATTTCGTTCGGTTTAAAAAATGAAAAATAAAAGATTTTTTTTTTTTCATGAAAAGAGTGCTTATCCTTTAATATTTGTCCGTGAGCGGCCCTGAAAAGCCACTTTTCAACTCAGCCTGTCTACTGTCTATCCCATCATGCAGAATACATCGTCTGATGTACCGCTCTGCAAATTAGTCACAATAACGTTTCTTTGCAAGTCTCATATATGAAGCGCAACACTGCACTTCTCGGGTCGGCGGCACCAGCATGATCCCTTACATTGTGATTACAGAGGAAAGAAATATAAAAGTTTGCTTTATTTTATGTACTTCCACAATAACAACAAAACTTTACAAATTGCCTTACAGGGTGCGCTCTCGCAATTTATGTCTCTATGCAGCTTGAAAGGTCTACGTCAATAAAAGAATCGAAAACAAAATTGTGTTTATTTAATTCGTATAAATCCAACAAGAGGTAGTGTACAGTCTTTAGTACATATTCGTGGCTTGATTCAGCTAAAGATAAAATTTAATAATGTATAATAAATAATTTATCATTTGTATATAATCATACTAAGTATCAAGGCCGCCCAGGCATGTTAAATTAATATTCAAGAAATAAGCTCATGTGTTTTACCCACGAACAAAAATACGAAAAATCGAGCTTTTCGTTTTTACGTTTCTCAAGCAAAATGAAATAGGCCACTCAAATTTTTTATTATGCTTATTATTATTATTATTATTATAGGCGTATTATTATTATTTTAATTATAAAATCTTAAGATAATCAAAACTATTCATTCTGAATAATGGACTTTTTGATTGATTTAACAGCAAATCGAAATACGAGCATAAATAAATATAATTCATAATAAAAAATATAATAATAGGCCTAATAATAATAATAATAATAATAGCTTAATTATTATTATTATTATTATTATTATTAATATTATTTCGTTTTGTTTGAGAAAAGGAAAAATTAAATTAAGCTAGATTTTTGTATTTGTATTTATTCTGGATGATGCTATAGACAGTAAGGACAGGTTGAGTTGAAAAGTGGCGTTTCATTGCCGCCCACATAATTATTAAAGCTCTCTTTTTACCCACGGACAAAAATACTAAAACTGATTTTTTTTTTCATTAATTTTGTTCATTTTTGAAACAGAACGAAATTATTATTATCACAATACAATCAAACTGTTTGTCATTTCTCTTTTATTTCTTTATGATCGTATTTCAATTTTCTGTAAAATCTTTCATCCAAATAATATTCCAAGCTCAGAGTCGATTATTCAGAAATAACAGTTTTGATCTGATCATCTTAAATCCTCTGGGTCTGAGGGTAGATTGGAGATTAATCCTAATAAACATGCCGCTACAATTGAAACCATTACATTAAAATTATTAAAACAGTGTATTTCTATATAACTCCAGCAACGTGCATCCTCCTTTATGTCAGGACTGTGGCGAAGGCAGCGCGGACAAACGCTTAGCTCGCTCACATAATATAATCATATCATCTATAACAGGAATATCAGATCGTTTTTATGACATAATATGTCATAACAAGAAAAAGATGTCGTTTTTATGAGAAAAGATCTCGTTGAGAAAAGATGTCGTTTTCACGAGAAAAGATGTTGTTTTTACGAGAAAAGATGTCGTTATAACCACATAGTTAAGTGTGGAAAAAAATATGTGTGTGGCAGAAATGCGTCACCATATCAATCTGCCAAAACATTTCCCTCAGACGTTAACTTCACGTCTCCAGCTAATGAATGAAAGCCAATTAAACTGGCGCATTATGTTCAGCACTCCCCCGCTTTAATTCTGGGCCAATAGAAACTTTGTTGTTACATTACGTCAATCCGTCAAAGCACTATAAAAACGCTAACCTAACGTTACTAGGCTAGAATCCACAATGGATAAATATTTAAAAAGGTCAAGTATTGATAATCCCAAATTGGTGCATTGTCATTTGTATTTTATATCTGAGCACTACAGGTCCTTCTCAAAAAATTAGCATATTGTGATAAAGTTCATTATTTTCTGTAATGTACTGATAAACATTAGACTTTCATATATTTTAGATTCATTACACACAACTGAAGTAGTTCAAGCCTTTTATTGTTTTAATATTGATGATTTTGGCATACAGTTCATGAAAACCCAAAATTCCTATCTGAAAAAATTAGCATATTTCATCCGACCAATAAAAGAAAAGTGTTTTTAATACAAAAAAAAGTCAACCTTCAAATAATTATGTTCAGTTATGCACTCAATACTTGGTCGGGAATCCTTTTGCAGAAATCACTGCTTCAATGCGGCGTTACATGGAGGCAATCAGCCTGTGGCACTGCTGAGGTGTTATGGAGGCCCAGGATGCTTCGATAGCGGCCTTAAAGGTTGTATCAGCGATTTCTAGCCTAAAACATAAAGTGTCAATTTCAGCTGACCTTTCTTCACGATCCGCTCGCTGCCTGCCCCATAAATTGTCTGTGAAAAAACCGCGTCTCTCTGGTCAGCCTAGGGTCCGAGATACAGTATGCCAAAAAAACAATCGGCACTACCAACCTTTCCACACATAAACAAACAGTGTTCCAACCAATCAGCGTCAGGGGTTTGGTGTTGTGGACTTTCCTACTGGTGCTGGGATGTGAGGGAGGCGGAGCGAAAGTCCACAACACCAAACCCCTGACGCTGATTGGTTGGAACACTGTTTGTTTATGTGTGGAAAGGTTGGTAGTGCCGATTGTTTTTTTTGGCATATCTCGGACCCTAGGCTGACCAGAAAGACGCGTTTTTTTCACAGACATTATGGGGCAGGCAGCGAGCGGATCGTGATGAAAGGTCAGCTGAATTTGACACTTTATGTTTCAGGCTAGAAATCGCTGATACAACCTTTAAGCTCATCCAGAGTGTTTGGTCTTGCGTCTCTCAACTTTCTCTTCACAATATCCCACAGATTCTCTATGAGGTTCAGGTCAGGAGAGTTGGCAGGCCAATTGAGCACAGTAATACCATGGTCAGTAAACCATTTACCAGTGGTTTTGGCACTGTGAGCAGGTGCCAGGTCGTGCTGAAAAATGAAATCTTCATCTCCATAAAGCTTTTCAGCAGATGGAAGCATGAAGTGCTCCAAAATCTCCTGATAGCTAGCTGCATTGACCCTGCCCTTGATAAAACACAGTGGACCAACACCAGCAGCTGACATGGCACCCCAGACCATCACTGACTGTGGGTACTTGACACTGGACTTCAGGCATTTTGGCATTTCCCTCTCCCCAGTCTTCCTCCAGACTTTGGCACCTTGATTTCCGAATGACATGCAAAATTTGCTTTCATCCGAAAAAAGTACTTTGGACCACTGAGCAACAGTCCAGTGCTTCTTCTCTGTAGCCCAGGTCAGGTGCTTCTGCCGCTGTTTCTGGTTCAAAAGTGGCTTGACCTGGGGAATGCGGCACCTGTAGCCCATTTCCTGCACACGCCTGTATACGGTGGCTCTGGATGTTTCTACTCCAGACTCTTCTCCACAATCTTCCTCAGGGTCCGGTCACCTCTTCTCGTTGTGCAGCGTTTTCTGTCACACTTTTTCCTTCCCACAGACTTCCCACTGAGGTGCCTTGATACAGCACTCTGTGAACAGCCTATTCGTTCAGAAATTTCTTTCTGTGTCTTACCCTCTTGCTTGAGGGTGTCAATGATGGCCTTCTGGACAGCAGTCAGGTCGGCAGTCTTACCCATGATTGCGGTTTTGAGTAATGAACCAGGCTGGGAGTTTTTAAAAGCCTCAGGAAACTTTTGAAGGTATTTAGAGTTAATTAGTTGATTTAGATGATTAGGTTAATAGCCCGTTTAGAGAACCTTTTCATGATATGCTATTTTTTGAGATAGGAATTTTGGGTTTTCATGAGCTGTATGCCAAAATCATCAATATTAAACAATAAAAGGCTTGAACTACTTCAGTTGTATGTAATGAATCTAAAATATATGAAAGTCTAATGTTTATCAGTACATTACAGAAAATAATGAACTTTATCACAACATGCTGGTTTTTTGAGAAGGACCTGTATACTTATCCTTAGCAAACATCTTTTGCACTATTTTCATTGTGTTCCAATGTTACTGCAGTGTTAATTGTTAAACTGGGTAAACATACTCTCTTTTTATTGCATGTTACTGCATTGGTGTATTGTCATTGTATTTTAGATTTTAGCACTATATTATCCTTATCAAAAATCCTTTTGCACTATATTCACTGTGTTCCACTGTGTTGCTGCAGGGTTAATTTTTACTTGTCCCCACCCCACCCCACACACACACCAGTTAAACATATATTTTCCTAACACATGAAGTCATTCCAAAAAGTTTGATTCTCTCTGTTTATTGCCTATTGCATCAGTGCATTTTCATTGCATTTTAGGACTATACCTATAAAAGCCTTTTGCACTATTTACATTTTGTTCCACTGTGTTCTTGCAGTTAATTTTTACTTGCTCAACCCTTTCCCATCGTTCTCTCTCTCTCTCTCTCCCTCACACACACACACACACACACACACACACACACACACACATGTTGGGTTTACATGTTTTATGGGGACATTCCATAGGCATAATGGTTTTTATACTGTACAAACCGTACTTTCTATCGCCCTACACCTACCCTACACCTAAACCTAGCCCTCACAGGAGATTGTGCATACTTTTACTTCATCAAAAAAACTCATTGTGCATGATTTATAAGCCTGTTTCCTCATGGGGACCTCAGAAATGTCCCCACAAGGTCAAAATCTACTGGTATTCCTATCCTTGTGGGGACATTTGGTCCCCACAACGTGATGAATACCAGGTACACACATACACACACACACACACACACACAATTTAGCTATTACATTTGTGTTGCGGTTATGAGGGGGTCCTTGGAATTTTTTCTGCCCTATGAGGGGTCCCTATCTCCAGATAGTTTGAGAACCCCTGCTCTAAAATGCGATTCATTTTGGAGAATAATAATAATAATAATAATAATAATAATAATAATAATAATAATAATAATAATAATAAATGGAGCAGATTCAATAGGGTCCTCACACCATCGGTGCTCGGGCCCTAAAAATAAGAATCCTTAGAAGAACAATAGGGCCTTCGCCCCTTTTGGGCCGGGCCCTAATAATAAACAGAGCAATTCCAATAGTGTCCTCGCACTGCAGTGTCCGGGCCCTAATAAACGGAACAAATTCCAATAGGGTCCTCGCACTGCAGTGCTCGGGCCCTAATAATAATAATAATAATAGAGAGATTGATAATGGCACTCAGAAGAGACAGATGTCAAAATTTACAATCACTCCCACAGCCGCTGGTTTGGAAACTCAAAACAGCAACTTAATTATTTATTTATTGTAATTTTATGCAAAGGTAATAAAATACGAATGTAGTGTTATAAATGTACAGACTTAAAAAAAAATACAAACATCACTTGTTGAGGGGACAAATAAAACAAAAATCACCTATAGTTGCACACTCCATTGATTTAGGCTTTTGTATTATTGCTCAAACTGCAGGGGTGTAAAATACATGGATATTTGTACTTGATTACTGTACTTAAAGGGGTCATCCGATGCCCATTTTCCACAAGTTAATATGATGCTTTAGGGTCCAAATGAAAAGTTTGTAATATACTTTGATTAAAAATTCTCTATGGTAGTGTAAAAAAAAACAAAAACACTAATTTTACCTGGTAAAAAATGTCTCTGTTCTCAGCAAGCAATATCAGTAACTGGCCCTTTAAATGATATGAACCTCTGCTCACCCTGCCCCTCAGTTCTGTGGGGCGTGGCATTACATAGCACACTGGGTGTTGCCTAGACAACAGTTGGGGGTATAGTTGTATAGTTTGGGGAAAAAATGGCACTTGGGGGCTTTGAAGACGCTGTACAACCCTATCCATTTATAATTTTATTTAAAAACCGGAGTTGGAACCGAAACAAGATGACACCCGCAAAGAAGTTCAGCAATTACGGCTTATACTGGACGTGTCTGAATGGTTAGTAAACTTAATGTCACTTTTTGATTTATCTTTATATGTACTGGCAGGGTAGAGTACTGAGAGAGATACGAACGCGATGTGTTTACTTTGGTAAATAGACAAACGCGGTGTGTTTACTGTGGTAAAGAGACGAATGGGGTGTGTTTACTGAGGTACAGAGACAAACGCGGTGTGTTTACTGTGGTAAAGAGACGAATGCGGTGTGTTTACTGTGGTACAGAGACGAACACGGTGTTTTTACTGTGGTAAAAAGACGAACGCGGTGTGTTTACTGAGGCATAGCTGATTGAACAAGAGCAAAAAAGTGATCGGTTAACATAACTTACCCCGTCCTTATATTGAAATACATAAATGTGAGTGTTATAGTCTTTACTCATATGCAGTTGCGGGCTGTAAACACGTTTGTAGGTATTGCGTTAACGTTACATCTTAATCATTAACAGACACTGTTTTAAACCATCTAGCGTTACAAAGCTAAGCTTTATACTGACCCTCGTTTATAAAGCAGTATGGTGAGAAATGATTCACGTAAACATGAACCCATTTAGATAGATCGGCGGTCACATTCCCTCAGTGCTGTCAGTTTACTTCTCACTCGGGGCGTGTCTATGCTAAAACACTACTGTCTATCAACTATCGCAGAAGCGGCCTCTGTCAGTGTTACGCCACAACGACAGGCATCTGAGAACGGCTCGATATGAGAAGAGGCAAATTATTTTACTTAATTAAAAGAAAACTACTGGGTGGATCTTTGTCATTCTAGGGTGGTTGTGTACACACACTCCCAACACACATTTCAGTTCAAACTGCTTGTAAAAGTGCATGTGGCACCGGGTGAGCTTGTATTACTTTAGGGGAATTATACTTTATTAAAGTACAACTTAAACTGACTACTTGTGCTTTTACTTATTTACATTTTTGAAGAAAAAAAATTCTCCTTACAATTTTATTTTTAAGTACTTATTACATTTTTATTTTGTGCTACACACATTAAATATGATAACACAAGCTTAAACATGCATGCGTTATGTGTGAGAACCAATGAGGTTAGTTATAACTTTCATCAGGGAAATTTCTGGCTTTAAAAGTTGAATGTGAAAAGGCATATTAAAGGTGCCATAGAATGAATTGATACAATAGTTTAAATTGTCCTCTGATATCTACATAGAAGGTATATGGCATAGGAAAGGGCAAAAAATCTCCATAAACGGTTTTACAAGTCCATTTACAACCCTAGGATTTGTCCTTAGAATGAAATGGTCTGTTATTGCCTTATTTGGAAGGTTTGTGAATATTAATGATGAGCTCTGCTCTGATTGGTTGTTTCACAGAGCTGCTCATCTCAATAGTTGGCACATGGAGGAAAATTTAATTACGGAGCTCTAGCCGCTTTTAATATGCGGTTTGTTGAAACTGCCGTTTTGAATCCGCAACATTTTACTCTCACTATTGTGATTGCATGTGCTCTGTGTAAAGTTATACTGCAGCGACAGTGCTTACCACACAGGTTGAGATGCTTGTTAGTGATGCTCAGGATTTGTAAATCATTCGCCATCATCTGCGCAGTCATCTCTCCGTTTATGTGGTAAGTGAAATCTTATGTACTGCAATGTAATAGGCTGGGCTATGCAAATGTTGGGGGCGTAACTATTAACGATCGCGAGTATTGCGTAATAGTCTGTGTTATGTTGGAATTTATCTATTTTTCAGTGGTCTTTTGCAAACACCAGAATTATATAAGAAGAGAGAAATGGTGGTGTTTGAGACTCATGGTATGTCATGTCCATGTACTGAACTGTTATTATTCAACTATGCCAAGGTAAATACAGTTTTCCATTCTATGGCACCTTTAAGGTAGCAAATTTTATTAATTATTCGTATTATGCATTTTTATTTTTATTTTTTATTTTTTTGATATAGCCATTAGCAGTCTATGGAATATGTTGTTTGAATGTACAAGAGTGAGTGCAAATAAAATCAGTGATAAAAATGTAAATACAAAATGAACTGTAAATCATGTTAAGTAATGCTCTTACTGTCAGGGGTGGGGTGTAGGGATGAGAGCGATGATTCAATCGCAAGAAAAAAAAGAGGGCTTTATTAATAATAGTATAAAATAAACATGCAAAAACTACCCCGTAGGAGAAACAAACTGGCAACTTGACTGGCTGACAGGACACTAGGTACACACACATCATATGACAACACAAGGAGAATAAATGGGGAGCAAATGAGGAAGGTAACGAGGAAAACACAGGTGGGGTAAATGAACCAATAATCAGGTAACAAGGTAGGTGGGGTTAGACAATAGACATGAGAGCACATGGCACACAGAAACAAAACAAAAGCCATGTGCTCACACAAAACACAAGCACATGGCCAGCAAAACAAAAATCACTAGCCATGTGCAAAACAGAACCCAAACATGCAGCTAATAAGAACATTCATAAGCTGTGTGTTCACACAAAACATGACAAACAAGAAAGCACGCAGCCAGTGAAAGACACAAGCTGCGTGCCACACAACAAAAGACGAAACAAAAACAAGCACGCAGCCAATAAAACAAGCTGCATGCAACAAAAAATAACAACAAGAAAGCATGCGGCCAGTCACAAACAGCGCGCCAAACAAAACACACAAGGACAAAGGAGAGGAGAGAGGAGTGCACAGTCTGAGAGAACCTAGAGACTGCATGCTCCCACAGCAAGACCTGGAGCATGAATGTCTGAGCCCAGACACGAACCCGAAACTTGAACAAGACATGAGGGCCAGGATCAGAACACCACTCTCCAACATGAAACAATGCACACAGACAAGAGAGTGCGCGCCTGGAGCACACTCGAAGCCACGCGCTCACAAGTAAATGACAAAAAAAAAGACAAGAAGAGAGTGTCTGGGCTCCGAGACCAACATAAATAAGACCGACATAAACATGACAACACAAAACAGAAAGGGGTCGAACAAATAAGACAAGGAAGGGTGGGACGGAGGGGAGCCAAGCCAATACCAGCAGGAAAGCCCAGAAAGTCTTTAGAAGGGTCCAGGGAGGGACGGGAGGGTTGAGCCAGAGGCTCAGGCAGTTCTGGAGTCCTGGCAGAAAACCAGGGCAGAGCTGGAGGGATGAACCAGAAAGGTTCTGGCTGAACAGAAACCCTGGCGGATTGCCAGGGTGGAGCCGGAGGGGCGGACCAGTAAGGCTCGGGCAGTTCTGGAGTCCTGGCTGAAGGCCAGGGCAAGGAGCTTGGGAGGTGCCAGCAGGGCAAGGAGCTTGGAAGGTGCCGGCAGGGCAAGGAGCTTGGGAGGCGTCAGGAGGGCAAGGAGCTTCGGTGGCTCTGGAATGGCCTCTGGGCCAGGAGTGGGCTCTGGGACAGCCTCAGGGCCTAGTGGGATGGAGGAAGTATTCTTCCTTCCCCTCCTCCTCCACTTCCGAAAGCATGGCACTGCAGCATTGTCAGCCACCTCTGAGGGTGAGCCTCTTTGGCCGGCATTTCTGGAGGCATTGCAACAACATCTGCTGCTCAAATCTCCTCAGGCCATCTCTGAACTCTCAGTCTGCCTTGACACAACCACAAAAGTCATCTCTGAGCTCTTTGCCTGTCCTGTCATGGCCAAGAAGGCCATCCCTGAATACCTTGCTTGCCCTGTCACAGCCACTAAGGCCGTCTCTGAGCTCTTTGCTTGTCCTGCCACAGCCTTCCCTGGAGTCTTCAGTGCTGTCTGCTCTGCTGTGGTGTATATCTGCTCCACCTTGTTGGTCCTCGACTATGCCTTGGTCATCTTCGGCCCCACCTGCCCTGCTGTGGGGATCTTCAGTACCATCTGCTCTGCTATGGTGCTCCTCTGCTCTGCCGTAGGGAATCTTTGATCCCGATTGATCATCTGTTGTGGTCAACTGCTCCACTGTGGGGATCTTCGATCCCATCTGCCCTGCTGTGGTGGTCTTCAGCTCAACCTGCTCTGCCCTAGTGGTCTTCAGTTCCATCTGCTCTGCCCTGGCTTCCTGCTCTGCCTGCTCCACCCTGGCTTCCTGGTCTTCCAGCTCTAAGTCTTCTGCTCCATAGACCTGGCCTTCCACCCTGCCCACTGGTCTGCATCTAAATCTGCATCGCTTCTCCACTGTGAATAAATCACCATCTGAATCCATGAGTTTTATCACTGAGGTGCTATTTAAATTTATTTTTACAGGCATCCAGAAACAAATAGGGCTTTTATCTGGTCTTTCATGGTCTTGTCCTTGTGTTTTGTTTGGTGTTCCCATTCTGTTTCCTGCCCGGACAGCACACGTATGTCTGGCCCGAGAGCAGAACGTCTAAGAAGTATCGACCAGGCATATGCAGATGTCTTCAGTCAGTGCCTTATTTTCCCAGCTCATCAAACATCTTGGTTTCATCAGCTCTGAGTTACCGTTACCGGAGGCCGCTGCCGCACTAATCTGTTTGTTTATACCCAGTTATTCATCTCTTTGAAACCCACCAGAGAGAAGGCAACTCATCCTGGTGACATGGTGTCAGGAATATGTCTGTGTTTTGTCCTGTTCTGTCATGTTTTCCAAGTGTTTTCCCCCCATGTTTCTAGTTCATTTGGTTTAGTCCTTGTTCTCCCCCTTTTGGTTTAGTCCTTTTGGTTTAGTCTTGCCCATATTTGTATTTCCCCCTCGTCATCTCGTTATTTTGTTTGTGACCACGCCCATGTTTCTGTGTATAAAGTCTGTGTCTGCTCACTCCCCAGTGTCCGTTGATGTATTGTTACATGCGTTCATTGCTTGCTCCCGGTTTTTGTTTGTTTGTATTTAGTTTCAGTGTTTTGTTTAAATAAACTGTTTGTATTCATTTACTCCGGTTCTCCTCCTCCATCTCCACTCCTCAACCCAACCAGACTGTGACACATGGATGGTTTTCAGGTAAGTTTTCGCTTGAAGTAAAAATAAAAAATCCTATCTTGTTCATTCTGATCATGGTAGCTTTTTCAAAATTACTGTAAACGTCTTAATGTGTTTCCGGCAATTTATCGGAGGGAAGGGTTACATGCTGAGCAGCAGAATGCTTCAGTTTTGTTTTATAGTTTTTAGTTCAGGAGTGTTCATGTCCAGAGTTCATAACCCGGACATTAAATTGGTAAAACATAAATTGTGACGGTTCACGGATGACAGAGGCGAGAAGTGTTGCTTATACCCCTCTACAGCATTCGATGAAGATGTCAAAAGAATGAAATATAAGTCTCAGGTGTCCCCAGATGTGTCTATGAAGTGTTAGCTAAAAATACCCCACAGATTTTTGATGAGATGTTTGTGAGATGAACATTAAAGATATTCTACACTGGACAGGGAAGCAGAGTTGCATAGAAATGGGCTGCCAACACAACAACAGACAAGTGGCAAAACTCTTTTCACTGTTTTCAGGTAAGTTTAGTCCCTAAAATCATCCTCTACAGTCGAAAATCTGGGTGTTATATTAGACAGAAACTTGTCATTTGAAAATCATATTTCTCATGTTACAAAAACAGCATTCTTCCATCTTAGAAAAATTGTCAAGCTACGGAACATGTTACCTGTTTCTGATGCAGAAAACTTAGTTCATGCATTCATGAAAACTAGAATGGACTATTGTAATGCACTACTAGGTGGTTGTCCTGCATCTTCAATAAACAAGCTACAGGTAGTCCAAAATGCAGCTGCCTTACCAGGTCAAGAAAATATGATCATATTACCCCAAGTTTACAGTCTCTGCACTGGCTATTAGGTTCCGTATCAGTTACAAAATATTACTTCTTACCTATAAGACCCTTGATGGTTTAGCTCCTGCATACCTAACTAGTCTTCAACTATGCTACAATCCATCATGCTCCCTAAGGTCGCAAAACTCTGGACTTTTGGTAGTTCCTAGGATAGCAAAGTCCACTAAAGGAGGGAAAGCTTTTTCACATTTGGCTCCCAAACTCTGGAATAGCCTTCCTGATAACGTTTGGGGTTCAGACACACTCCCTATATTTAAATCTAGATTAAAGACTCATCTCTTTAGCCAAGCATTCACATAATGTATATCATAACCTTGTACTTCAGTTACATATGATCAAATGCACATTAACATTCTTTAGCTTGGGCTAAACACATAATTTTTGCTCGGTTGGAACAGCAGCTATGCTTATTATTTCTCTATTTGTTTCTCTGTTTCTGCCACGGGATTAATATCCCATTACACAAGCTTCAGTCTGGATTCAGAATACCCAAGAAGAGATGATGCCAACCCCTCAAGGGACCTCTGATGATGCCAGCCCTGAAACAACATACAGCACTACGAAATTTTGCTACAAGTTTGACTGCAACATAAAATCATTACTGTTAATAAGTGTTCAACGTCTGTTTGATTACATCATTACTGATTTTACCATACATCTATGCCATATGTACATCAACTTGACATACAGTAGTCACCACTAGTAAGCTAATAAATATATTGTACCTAAATTTTCTGTACAGTTGCTTTGCAATGATTTGTATTGTGAAAAGGGCTATACAAATAAACTTGAATTGAATTGAATTAAAATCACACAAATATTACATACAACTGTTCCTGACACTTTTTCCACTAATCTTGTTGTAATTAACATGTTTCTGTTGAATATTTACTTTATAGAAATGGTTTAGTGTCTTTCGAAGAGGTGGGCTAACTCTATAGATTGAGATCTTGTTTATGAAACTGCGGGCTGTTCATCAAATCTTTATCTGTATATGAGAGTTTCTGATAGATCTGTAAATGTTTTGCAGGCAATTTGTCAAGGAGTTACTGAAAGTAGGCTAATTTATTTAACCTAAACATATACTGTACTGTCAACTGGTGACATCACTTACATAGAGCGTAGCTTATTTTGAATAGATTTATTTATCACGCAAAATAACTTGAGATTCACTTGTGAACTTCTTTAACATCTGAAGTTGGTACAGTAGGAAAACAGTTTGAAGAGACTCAAGTAAATGTCAGCAGGATTCATCTTTTGAGCAGGTTTCAGATCACTAAAAAACAAAACTTTAAATTTTATGTCTGAGAAACTAATAATAATTGTTTATCGCGTTAAACATCCATTCGAGAACACAGTATTACTAATACATATTGTCTAAACATAAACTCAGTGTAAACCCTCATATTACATCCTTTTGTTGTAAGATACATTAATAACTAAATAAATAATATGATCTTATAGTCATAAACATAAGCATGCTTTGTGTGTATTATACAATACAAAGAAACTAGGCCATATTATAACTGTTAAGCTTAAATGTTAACACTATTACCTTTATATTGCATCATTCTTTATTGTATAGACTATTAAATGCATCCTGGCATCGTGAGACATTTAGATGCAGTGAAATGAAACGTACTTTATAATGTTTCACTTGCTGTAGTCAGGAATTATAGTTGGCAAAAAGTCTTCTGGTAAAATGTGTGCACATTCAACTTACTCATGTAAACTCCTCTGCTGGATCGCGCTGTGTCTCACATAATGTTGATCTTTCTATCTCTCCTTTGTTTACCGTGATATGGACGTCTACTTTTGGCGCGGCGCCCTCACGTGGACGATTTTAATATGAAAAGCGAATAGCTCGTGGGCGTGATCTAATTATAAAATAATGAAGCAGACAGGAGAGACTGGACATCGTGTTGGTTTTATATAGATTACTTTATCACAGAATATTTGTTTTCGATAAAACTTACTTTGTTTAAAAGCATACATATCAAGCTTTATATAGACACATTGCTCATGTCTCTGTGTTGTGTATTGGCTGAGTTATAGTCTATTTTAATGAGGCGTTTCTGAATGAAGATCACGGAGATCAACGCGGCAGACAGCACACCCTTTTTGTTTTCTTTATTTTGCAAAATCACAATGTTTTTTTATTTACAATCAGAAATGAAAGAGTAATTGAAGTTCCTTTTGGGAAACTGCAACAAAACATGTATATGCGTTTGGTCCAGGTTTTTGGGCAATCCTTTAGGAGGCTTGGAGTAATATATCAAGTCAATGTTTGAATAAACTGACAGCTCGGATGACCAGATTATGCAAATCTGTAATAGCTGCTAATAATAGATATTTTAATGATTCGAAAATTATTATTTTTTCTATGTTTAAACTGTTTATGTAATAAAATATATTTTAGTTTGTGTTGTCCCTTATCAGTACAAAATGATCACAAATTAAAAAGGATCACCCTGCATCTTTTGCTATATATACACACGTTTTATGTGTTGCTGAATTTGCAGCAAAATCACTCCAGTCTGCAGTGTCACATGATCATTCAGAAATCATTCCAATATGCTGATTTGCTGCTCAGAAAAAGGGTTATCAATGTTGAAAGCAGTTGTGCTGCTTCAGTTTTTTTATGAAGAAAAGTTTTTTTAGTTTTTTTTTTTTTTTTTGAGTATAGTATTTATTTAAAATAAATGTTTAATCTAATTTTTGACAATTGAGAATGAAAAGACATAGATACTTATTTTAACACAAAGCAAAAAGTTGATGTTTGGCAAAAAAAAAAAAAAAAAACAAGCAGAATCACATTATACATAGCAGTGCAACACGTGGTTTAGTGCTTTTTTGCAGGGTCTAATTGCATCTAAAGTGATTAATAGGCCTTTATTACACATACTGTACATTCTGTATTAATTTTTTTTCTGTACGATTTTTTATGGGTTTTTTTTCTAATGCTCATCATCACTGTATTTAATTGATTCAAAATAATCATAATAATAATGTGAAAATATTTGAAATTTAAAACAACAGTTTTATATTTTAATATACTTTAAAGTATAATTCATTTATGTGATGCAAAACTGAATTTTCATAAGACATTATTCCAGTATTCAATGTCTGGAAATACCATATGGTGTTATACTAATGTTTGTACAGTAATATTCATACTAACACAATTATCTTTAATTAAATATGTATTATGCACATTTGTTAACCATTTATTACCCTTATTGTGTTATTAATTGCAACATTACTTTCAGGACTTCAAAGATGTGTGATAATAAAAAGAGTGGAACTTACTAGAAGCCAGGCAGATGTGTTGGGGGGTTTAAGATAAACTATTTTCTAGTTTCTAGTCAGCCTAAAGACCTTGCTTGAGAAGCAGGTTTGGATAATCTTGCTTTAAGGCATGACAATGATGTGGTGTGCATTGATGACACACTTACATGCTACACAATATATGTACAGTTATGATTAAGAGTTCTTACCCATATTCTTGTAAATTGTCACACAGTTCTCATCATTGTTGGCAAAATTTGGTTCATTTTGATCCCATGATGTATATACAACAGGCGAACCATCCACCCAGCTACAAATAGACAGAAAAATCATATTATAAAGCCAGCACACATGTATTTAAATTAAACAATGTCTTCTAAATGCAGCTAAAGGTATGCGTTACATAATAACTATTATTACCGTTTGAACACTGTCTTTCTTACTCACCTAAATGATTTGTCCAACTCTACTATCATCCCAATGTAGTACTGATTCTCGGACTTCCAAGATATCTGTAAAACAGTATCAGTAGCCTTATTGAAATAATTATGCAATGATTGTCATGATCTGGGCTGTGGGGCTTCCCTCAGCCACCTGAGGTCGCTATTCCCTTTCCCTAGCACTGCACTTCCCTGATTGTATACACCTGTCATTGGCATTAGCACTCATCATCTCCTCACTTGTTCTCAATCACTCAGTCTATAAGAACTCTCATTTCCCACTCATCATCCTGTCTGCATTGTCTTCGTAAGTCTGTCTCTGTGTTTCGGATCCCTGGCTTTTGATCGTGTTCCCTGTTCTGTTTATTTTGTATTTGTTCTAGTCGTGTTGTGCCGTGTTGGCCTTTTGGTTTGTTTATTTGTTTGTTTATTTGTGTTTATTTAATAAATTCTCTTCCACCGCAATTGGACCCAGACCCCTTCCTTCTCTACGTGACAATGATTTTGCAAAACTTCTGTGACCGAATTTGAGTGTTTTCCCTCTGACCTACTCTTTCTATTCAGCTTTTCAACATTGTTTTACATTTTTGAAAGTCTCTTGCAGTAAGTCTTCTCTCAAACACCCTACTGCAATGGTCATTATTAGAAATGCATTTCGATAAAGTGAGTGTGTACATATCTATAAAAGCACATAAAACAGTTGCCATTTTTCAATCAGTGTTATGATCTGGGCTGTGGGGCTTCCCTCAGCCACCTGAGGTCGCTGTTTTCCTTTTCCTGCACTGCACTTCTGATAGCATTCACCTGTCCTTGTCGTTATCACTGATTACACGCACACCTGTTCACAATCACTATCTGGACTATAAGAGATCCCACTACTCACTCCGCATTCATGTCTGCATTGTCTTGTGTCTGTTATGTACTTTTGTGTTCTTGATTCCCTGGCCTTTTTATCTTGTTCTTGGTTTTGTTATTTTGTGTTCTGGTTATTAGTTTTTGTGCCGTGTTGGCTTTTTGGTTTATGGTTATTTTGTGTTTATTAAAAATATCCTACTTACCCTGCATTTGGACCCTGACCTCCTGACTTCACGTGACAGAATGCAGACATGAATGCGGAGTGAGTAGTGGGATCTCTTATAGTCCAGATAGTGATTGTGAACAGGTGTGCGTGTAATCAGTGATAACGACAAGGACAGGTGAATGCTATCAGAAGTGCAGTGCAGGAAAAGGAAAACAGCGACCTCAGGTGGCTGAGGGAAGCCCCACAGCCCAGATCATGACAATCAGTCCCCAAGGGAATGAACTGGCGAGCTGACGGAGAATGGGTGTAACTATCACCTCACAAAAGGGAAAAAAAAAAAAAAAAAGATATATATATTGTGTTCCACAGTAGAAATAAAGTCATAAAGATTTGGAATGACATAAGGGTTATCATTAACTATTATTTAAATGGATTTCACATGACTGGCATCAGCACTGGCTTAATGCATTTATCTCTACGAAGTGAAGCTTAATCACTATTAATCCAGTGGTTGAGCCTCATATGCATGAACCTTGTTTTGTTCCTAAATTAACCAGTATTTTGAGTTAATAAACTGTCTCTCACTGAAGTCACAGTCACTTGCCACCACAACTGCCATAACAATGTAACTTCACTGAAACTGCTTAAAAATTTGAACCCCACTAATATTCAGACTCACAGCCTATCTAGAACGTGCGGGCAAGTGGAGTGATACAGCAGTGAAATATTCCAGTGCAGACATTGGCACTCTCAAAAGGCCAAATTTGAGGACCAGAACTATTGTATAAACAACAGTCCACAGAAAATAGAAAAATAAATCGACAGCTTGCTTATCTTTTTAGAAAGGGGAAAAAAACAGTAATTTACCTGCTTCCATAAAAATTTTCTCTCTGTTTGACCAGTAATGACAACAAGATCTGCATGATTCTTCTTGCAGAATGAGCGAGCATCTTCCATGGGTAGGCGGTCATCATTAATGAAATACTGACTACCATTGTACTGGATCCAGCCATCAGATGTCGTGTTATATTCCACTATAAGACAAAATAATTTAATTAATAATTGTCTTCATCTACAGTTGTGTGGTTTGTATTAGTCATATAAGTAAAGGCTGCACAATGCTCTCGAATATCTTCTGGTTGGTGACTGGTGAATAGTAATGATAATTGTTGTTGCTTTCTTCGATTTAAAAACAAATCTAGTAAAGGCACATGTTAACCTCTACTTACTATGGCAAATGAGTACTGTTTGAGTCTGAGGTCTGGTTACAGAATCAAATCACTAAGGGTGCTTCTGAGTAAAGTGGGGGTGCTCTAGTAAAGTGCTGCTGTAATGTGTAAACAAACATCACAGATATGTTGCTCCTAAGCACCACCATAACAAGAAAAGTAACGTACAGTGAGAGATTTACAAGATTAAGATTTAAAGATTTCACTTTGGTTCATATCAGTCGCACAATGTTCCATTATAATCAACAAAGCCATTTAAACTGCATAATGAATTTCCTATTTACATCATGTTTACACTTTGTTTGCAATGTTTAGAGGATTTGAGTGTGTGCAGAATTCAGCACTGAAAAAAAAGTCTCCAAACTTTCCAAAAATGCTAGTACAAATACAAATATAGCTACTAAATATTTTCAGGAAATTATCCTGATTAAAAAGAGCCTAAATTTACCACTGATCTGATCTAAAGATATTTCTCATAAAGCTATTACACATAAAACCAGACAGGCAGAAGTGAAGCACAGCAAAGAGAAACTAGCTGTACCTGTCACTTTGCGCTTTTGTTTGTAACTTCATGAAACATACATGGATTGTAGAAAATTGTCATTATTTTCTGAAAAATCTCCCAATTAAAAAGAGCCCAATAATATCACCAAAGGCACCTCTGACATAATTGAGAAAAGGCCAATGAAACTAGTTGTGCAGAATTAGCATAGCTGGCCACGTCCTGGATATCCGGGCATAAATATGTCAGCGCATCTGCTTCTGTTCTGAGGAGTCGAGAGGCGTCTCAACCCACTCAAAGGCAATCTGAAGTTGTGGCACAAAGGACACAACATGTCCGTCCCCTGCATTATGGAATGAGGGTTACCATACGTAACAGAGATGTTCCCTTTCAGTTGTTCACTGCGACATTGTGTTGAGTGTACGACACTAGGGGGTCCCTATACTAAATGCCACAATTGTCAGACAGCATCATGAGTGTACAGGGTGCAGATATTGACAAGTATTGACAAGTACAATTACCTCCTCGTAACCTTCCAATGCCCAAGACTTAAACTTGCCCTCCTAATTGGAGGGCCATCATAAAGGCAGAGGTCCTTCAGTTGGAGCCTTTCCTCATAGTTTAAGTAAACAGAATAGAACAGGCGGTCTTGGTATCGAGCATTGAGACAGTGACTGTTCCCCCAGGGGATCATATCCTACCCAGAGGGGAGGCAACATGTGAATAACCACCTAAGGACTCAAAGGGGGAGTGCTACATAGGGAGGATTCTGAGGTGGGCTTCATGTAAGGGGAGAACTACAGAACTCAGAACCTAGAGACAGAATCTGAGGAATGCAAGGTGGAGAATATGGGGCCACATGAGGAGCCGCTACATGTGGAGCAACAACCCAATACAAGAGTTCACAATGAGGAAATCTACCTTATATTGGGCTCTAACAGCGAGTTCATCCGTCGAACTTCGCTAAGCTAATAATCATAACATAACATAATCAACATACACTTTTTATGAATCGTGATTAATTTACTCCGTTATCTTGAAATTAAGTATACGTAAAAAAATTCAAGCACCCAAAACAGCACATGAAAAAAGCCAATAAACAAACCAAACAGATATTTACTGTGTATAGTATGCGTGCAGTGCAACAGCAAAGCACTTTACACTGAATATTGTGTAAGGCCAAATTAGCTGTTTGAAATACTGATGTTTATTGTCAAGATAAACAAAGTCGTCAAAGTTGTCAAAGTTGATTGTGATGACACAAGGACTGTGATAAAGATCTGTTATAGATGAGTGCTTGAGTGCTTCTCAATCTGTAGGACGCATCCTTGTAAGGCTGCATATCTAAGTTGCCATGTCATTAAAGGGGTCATAGGATGCCCATTTTCCACAAGTTAATATGATGCTTTAGGGTCCTAATGAAAAGTTTGTAATATACTTTAATTAAAAATCCTCTATGGTAGTGTAAAAAACACTAATTTTACCTGGTAAAAAATGCCTCTGTTCTCAGCAAGCGATATCAATACCTGGCCCTTTAAATGATATAAACCTCTGCTCACCCCGCCCCTCAGTTCTGTGGGGCGTGTCATTACATAGCACACGGGGTGTTGCCTAGAAAACAGTTGGGGGTATAGTTGTATAGTTTGGGAAAAATGACACTGGGGGGGCTTTGAAGGCACTGTACAACCTCATCCATTTAAAATGTAATTTAAAAACCGGAGTTGGAACCGAAACAAGATGACATCCGCAAAGAAGTTCAGCAATTACGGCTTATACTGGATGTGTCTGAATGGTTAGTAAACTTAATGTCACTTTGATTTATCTTTGTATAAGGGTATGTCAGGGTAGCATACTGAGAGAGATGTGTTTACTGAGGTACAGAGACGAACGCGGTGTGTTTACTGAGGTATAGCTGATTGATCGAGAGCAAAAAAGTGATCAGTTAACATAACTTATCCCGTCCTAATATTGAAATACATAAATGTGACCCTGGACCACAAAACCAGTCTTAAGTCGCTGGGGTATATTTGTAGCAATAGCCAAAAATACATTGTATGGGTCAAATTTAATGATTTTTCTTTTATGCCAAAAATCATTAGGGAATTAAGTAAAGATCATGTTCCATGAAGATTTTTTGTAAAATTCCTACTATAAATATATCAAAATGTAATTTTTGATTTGTAATATGCATTTGTAGGGGATCTACAAGTTCTATTTCGCAAGAGCTTTTATTTTGAAATCCGAAGTGAAATTCTTGGGTCACCTAATTTCTTCCCAGGGAATAAAGGTGGACAGAGAGAAAACCCAAGCATTGGAAACATGGCCTGCACCCAAGAGTCTCAAGGAGTTGGGGCAAGTACTCGGATTCATGAGTTACTACAGGAGATTTGTTCCTAGTTTTGCTCAGTTGGCCTGACCTCTTCATGCACTGGTTGGTAAAGGAGGGAAAGGAAAAACAAGTGAACCCCTTGACTGGACAACTGAGTGTCAAGCTGCATTTGATAAACTCAAGCAGTGCTTAATTTCTCCACCAAACCTCGCATACCCGGATTTCAGTCAGTCATTCGTACTCACAACTGATGGGAGCCTGCATGGTCTTGGGGCCGTGTTAAGTCAACGACAAGGGGGTGCTGAGCGTGTGATCGCATATGCCAGTCGGGGCCTTCGTGGTTCAGAAAAGAACGATATAAATTACAGTGCTTTCAAGCTAGAGTTGCTTGCATTGAAATGGGCTGTAACCGAAAAGTTCAAAGAATACTTGATCTACTCCAAGTTCTCTGTGATTACAGATCACAACCCTTTGCGTTACTTGGAGACAGCAAACTTAGGAGCTGTAGAACAACGGTGGATAGCTCAATTGGCGGAGTTTGAT
Source organism: Garra rufa (assembly GCF_049309525.1). Classification (NCBI taxonomy): domain Eukaryota; kingdom Metazoa; phylum Chordata; class Actinopteri; order Cypriniformes; family Cyprinidae; genus Garra; species Garra rufa. The sequence goes on along the minus strand of NC_133363.1, from coordinate 15,470,627 downwards.
TTTGAGGTTTATTATAAGCCAGGACGACAGAATACACATCTGGTGTTATCAAGAATTCCATCTGGTCAGGAGCCGGAGCAAGAAGACTCCTCTAAGGATTTCATCAAGATGAACTCGGATGAAGTGTGTTTATGCTTGTGGCCAGGTGCCAATACGCAGCAGAAAGTACAAGCATCGGTCAATGTGTCGGTGACCAGGAAAGTCCCTGGATATAGCTGGAGTGACATAGAAGAGCAACAAAAGATTGACCCTCATATAGCTCCTGTCTATTGTGCTGTACTAAGTAACAAGAATCTCAATCCAGTTGAACAGCGCAACATGGATGTAGAATTAAAGAAGCTTGCTAGACAATTCATACGACTTAAGCTTAAAAAAGGAGTGTTGTTCCATACTATCCTTGACCCCCGAGACGGAGAAGAAATTTGTCAATTAGTGGTTACAGAACCTTTGAGTCACAAAGTCTACGAGAGTCAACATGATCATTGTGGCAATTTTGGAGAGAGAAGCACGCTGGAGCGCATAAGACGAAGCTATTACTGGCCAACAATGAGTAAGGATGTTAAAAGCTGGATCCAAGAATGTAAGAGATGTGCCCTCGCGAAGGATGTCTTCCCTAAGATTAGGGCCCCAATGACGTGCACTAATGTGTCTGCACCGCTGGAAGTCCTCGCTATGGATTATACTGTCTTGGAGGAATCTGTAGGAGGATATGAAAATGTTCTCGTCTTAACAGATATGTTCACTCGTTTCATGGTAGCAGTGCCAACCAGGAATCAGACTGCCAACACTACGGTAAAAGCCCTTGGTTTGTCCATTATGGCTGTCCGGCGCGATTACATTCCGACCACGGTCGATGTTTCGAGGCCAGCATCATCAAAGAACTGTGTAAAATCTATGGAATAGGAAAGAGTCGCACAACTCCTTACCACCCGCAGGGTAACTCTCAGTGTGAAAGATTTAACAGAACCATGCACGACATGCTAAGGACGTTACCCCCGGAAAAGAAAAAGAACTGGAAAGAGTATCTACCTGAGTTAGTTATGGCGTACAATAGCCGAACCCACACTTCAACTGGCTACTCGCCGTTCTATTTGATGTTCGGGAGGGATGCACGAATGCCGATGGATATCCTCAACGGGAGAGACTTTGAGAATAGTGGAGTTGACAATCTTGATGACTGGGTGAAAAGCCATCACGACAGATTGAAGACCGCTGTTGAAGTAGCCAACTCTGCAGCCCAGGAAGCTGCAAGACGAAGAAAAAGAGCCTATGATCGCAGATCATATGGAGCATATGGAACTTATGAGACCTGGTGACCATGTTCTGTTACGAAACCATTCACATAGAGGAAGGAAAAAGATACAAGATCACTGGGAACCCTTGCCTTATATTGTGGTGAAACAGAATCACGCAGACACCCAAGTTTGCACAATTCGTCCAGAAAAAAAAAAGGAGGCCCTTGTAAAGTTGTACATAGGGATCAACTACCCTCAGATTCCAGATTTTCAAATAGATGTATCTCGGCCAAATATTGCCCTGTCCTAACAAACCATATATCAATAGAAAGCTTATTTATTGAGCTTTCATATGATGCATACATCTCAGTTTTGAAAAATTTAACCTTATGACTGGTTTTGTGGTCCAGGGTCACAAATGTGAGTGTTATGGTCTTTACTCATATGCAGTTGCGGGCTGTAAACACTTTTGCAGGTATTGTGTTAACGTTACCATTCTTAATGCAGTTGCATGGTTAACTGATCCAAAACGATTTAAAATATTTGTACATGACTTCTTAATCATTAACATACGCTGTTTTAAACCATCTAGCGTTACAAAGCTAAGCTTAATGTAGTTCCCTTTCCAAGGGAACTCTCACTGTGTCCTCTAGAGGGCGCTTTGGGGAACGCTGCAGCGTGACTCGTGTCTGAAGAATACATAGAAAAACTACATGAAATGGCCGGCGACAGCGTATGACGTCACCGCGGCTCGCACGTCGCTGCCGCTGCGTCACTACCGGGCGACCATAACATAAAAGAGGCGCCCATGCAATGCAATACATCTTCACTGTCTTCAGCTATCTCTTTGTCTATGAGTGCATCTATTCTCTCATCGGAGACCTGCGTGTGACGTGTGTGGTAATTTGATACCCACACTTTCACACTACCCGAACTATGAGGGGATAAGGCAAGCAATATTAGCTCTTGAGAGAGTAGAATGCAATCGGTGCATTCATTGCTTGGTTTTACGAGAGGCACGCTCTCATACCCACTTGCACGACTCTCAGCTACGTGAGTGTGGTTAATTTCAGCACGTTCAGCTCCCGAGGGAACTAATGGGCTTATGGCGAAAACGCATTCGCAAAGGAGGGAGGTGAGTTTCTCTGTTCCTCATTTTGCATGATTGTGTCTGCCTCTCGCGGCATTAACAAACGCATTCGCGGCGTCGTCAGTGGCTCCTTGCTTGCCTTATTCCTGAGGGATTTGGCGCCTAAGCGGAGTTATGTTTAGCTCCCGCGGGAGCCGAATATGTGCTGCGCGTCGCGATTGTGGAGTTAATTTACCGCCAAAAAAAAAAAAATGGGGGATTTCCTGAGACTAGTTCAGCCATGATTATGGCAGAACAGTCTTACTAACTGCAGCTGTCTGGGGCTAGCTGTGTGTTAATGCTCCCCCCTTTAGGGTATTGGAAGCTTTCGGTCAGTTTTTCACCTTGGTTGGTCCTTCCTACACACAGATACCTGAAGATGTCTGTGTGTTGGTTTTCTGAATGCTCCCTTTTGGGGGCTGTTTTCAAGAGGACTAACCAGAGGTCTTTCACTGATCTGTTAGTTTTCCAGGCTCATTGGCCTTTCTGGATTTATGTGGCTATGGACTAGCTAGATCACTGCCTTTAAGTCCTTCATTCCATGAAGGCCCAGGCCAGATTTTAACTCCTTAAACAGGGTTTGTTTAAGTTAGAGTTAAATGTAGGTCACTTTGGGTGAGTACGATCCATTTTTCTTTTTAACAAAAGAAAAAGGAACTTCATACTGTCTCAGGCCTGTGTGTTGTGTTTTTGCTTCTCAGAGAAAAATTACAAGTCTACGGCGGATGCTCCCCCTCTGATCCTACGGATTATGGTTACGGCAGTGTCCGTCCTCTCCACGCCACAGGCTGTGCAGTAAACCACCCCTACAGCATATGTTAGACATAGGACTTATGTCCTCTTCAAGGTAAGCTCCCTAAGTTTCTTTCTTAGGATTGCCCTTGGCATGTTTAACTCCCTGAAGCCGGCTGTATCGCCGGCGATACGAGCTCATTTTTTTTTTAGATCAGCGCAAAAGACACTAAAAATGCTCTGTCGGTTTTAGTCATACAAATTAGAGATATACATCATTGGAAACTGTAGAGTGTGTACTTTTATTTGTGCACACTCACAAGAACAGCAGAAAGTTGTGCTTTTTTATTTAGAATAAAGAAAACAAACAGGGTGATTTCTGTTTTCTCCGTCTCCGCGAACTGCTTTTAGAAATGCGTCACTTAAATCATTTAAACTCGGTGAATACTCAGCACACAAACAGAAAAGTGATATCTACTGAAAGCTTGAGATTTATGCTTTTAAACGAAGTAAGTTTGATCAAAAACAAATAATCTGTGATAAATTAATCTATATGAAACCAAGGAGATGTCTAGTCTATCCAGTTCCAACTAATTATCTCTAATGTGACCGCGCCCACTAGCGAAAATCCTTTAGATATGCAAATTAGCCATGTGCCACAAGCGCGGCAAGGACCGGAGTATCTGTACGCGAGGAAACTCCCACATCACCGAAACAAAGCAACATGACTTCAAGTTCATCTTGGTTACAGTTTGTTTCTGAATGAAGATATGCTGTGAGGAATAATACTTATATTTACCACGATCACAAGAAGGACGCGATGCAACGCAAACCCAGCAGGAGGAGACATTTACATGAGTAAGTCTTACTTTCATTTTCCTACTAGCTTTCGCTGTTATACTGTGACAAAACGTGTACACATTTTACTAGTTAGACTTATTCCAAACTAAAATTCCTGACTTTATCAAATGAAACATTATGAAGTACGTTTGATTGCATTGCATCTCTCACGATGCCAGGATATTTATAATGTTCTAGAAAAACTATGTGATTATGACTGTGAGATGCATTTATGACGATATGTTTATGACTGTAGAATCATACTTATTTATTTATTTATTTTATTGTATAACAGTAGGGTGTAAAAGTAATATGTGTGCTTACACTGTATGTATGTTTACATCACGTTTATTAGTAATATAGTGCTAAACGATAATTATTAGTTTCTCAGATATTACATGTCCTTTTTTACATTAGTACAAATGCTAGAATCTATGACTATATACTATATACCAGTTATTCCCCTGTAAAGGGAAGTGTGTCCAAACCTTTGCCTGGTAGTGTATGTGTGTGTATTTATTTATTATAGATGCTCCTAATATGAATAGGCTCACAGATGTTTTGCTTTTGTTGTTTTTAGTGCTCAGAAACCTGCTCAACAGATGAATCTTGCTGTCCTTTCCTTGAGTCTCTTCAAACTGTTTTCCTCTGAGAGCGCTGTACAAACTTCAGATGATACAGATAAAAATACAGTACAAATACAGATATTTAAAGTGCACACACTTTAATATCAGGTACGATTTACTTGTTTTATTTGTTGAACTGAATTCAGAAAAAGTTTTCAGAAATGCCACAAAGTCTGTGCACATCTGTGTGGTTAGATGAGGGAGCTCAATATTGTGTCTTTGACCTTCATTATGTATGTTTTGATTATACTGTGTTGTAAATAAAATACAAATAATCTAAAAAATGATTTTTTTGAATCTTCTCACATTGTTTCTTCTTCTGCTAGTCAAGTCAGTCATTGATGGGGCCATTAGGGAGGGCTCTTTTGTCTTTCAGGTGTGAATTGCTAAATATTCATGGGCCATTGCCACACCTATGAATAATCCCTTTCGATCACAAAACATGTTTTAGAAAATTTACATCAATATATTGTTTTTTCTGAACGAGTGAATGAGATGATTTTCACATCATTTGGTTGATAAAATTCTAGCCTACGACATCCAATTATCAAAAGTCTTGTAAAGAAATGTCCTATATGTGCTTCATGGCCTTATTTCAGTGACTTCAAAACTTTAGTTTTTCACTAACCACGCATAAACGTAGTTTTCTCAAAAACACAACCATGTACATTAATGTTGCTTACATATTATTGTAGCCCAATATGTGCTGATTACAATGTAATCAGACTTTAGCCATTAAAATGTTTTTAAGATACTGAAAAAACAACAAATGTCAGGGCATGTCAAACTTCTTCAGGGCCTCAAAACACCCTCAGGCCCCAGAGGGTTAAAGGATAGTTCACCCTAAATTCACAGTATAAGCACCATTGAAAGGATAGTTAATGTCAAATTGGAAGATATTTTCGGGCTGCGCCCCACACAATTGATTCAGTGGCGTCCTTGTTCGGCAATCGCCTTGCATTCAAGTAGTCACTGGCTCGAAGTTCGTTTTTTAGTGAGATGATAAGATTTAATTTATTCTTTGATTTTTAGTTTTTTTATTGTTTGATAGGGTAAGCTGCCCTCAAAAAGAACACGCACTCACAATGCACATTAGGTCATTTTTATTCAGCGACTACAAACCATAGACTGTAAAAAAAAAATCCAATACTAGAATTAGCAGCATGCAGTGTTTTTATTCATAAACACGTGATACTATATGTCATCGCTTCTAAAATACCATCGTTCTTGTCCACATGACAACTCGACGGTTTAATTTTACGATTTTACAATTAGCTCTTGAATCCGTTTTCAAAGAATACTGTTTTCACCATCGAAGACGTAGTTTTTGTATCGACGAGGCCTAGCTATATATTATGAACAACTCCGAACATTTTAAGTTTTTTTAAGCTTGTTGTACGTCACCTTGATTGATAGGTGTCTCGTCCAATCAGAGGCACGTAATCCATGCTTAAACTTTACTTACCTTTAGCGGTTTATTGAAGTCGTATATAGAACAGGTACTTTACTTTTAATGGCAAGTAATGGTACTTTTACTTGATATATATATATATATATATAGCGTTATATCTTCACCCCCTCTTGGTATATCTGAGCGCATCTGTACACCCGCGAGCGCGCACTTGTACACCGCGAGCGCATCTGTGCACCCGCGAGAGCGCAGAACAGTTAACTAGTCGCAGCACTATGCTACTATGCAAACTATGTAGCCGCTGTGAATCAAATAAACGTATTATAAATTATATTGTTTCTTTACTCTTACACTGAATGTTTGCTGCTTCAATCCATGAGTATTGAAAAGTATTTTAGGAACACTTTAGGAATTAGGAAATCCCTTTAGGGGATCCAATCGTATCCACTATCCAATCGTCCTTTTCATCTGCTTTATTTAATTCAATCCTTGTTGGTGCAACCATATTTAGGAAATACTGTAGTTTGTTTCAAAAGACTTACTACTGAGAACCTAAGGAAATTTTAAAGAAACATCACAGTTGCATAACATAACATTTTTTAAAGGCTGCAGCTAATTAATCTTGATAAGAAAACATTAAATCGTTTAATTTAAATGCAATGTGAATTTATGTGTACACAACACTCTTAATGTTCAAAAACCTGCAATAGGTATTAATTAGTTGTTTTTTTTTTTTTTTTTTTAAATTGTCCTCTTGAAATCCTATGTCATTGACCCATGCACTTTGAAAGCAACAATCATTATTACTTTTATTAAGTATTTTCATTACTTTTTATTACATTATAACTTACAAAAGTTTTTTTTTTGTTTGTTTGTTTTAAAGCTGCTGTTCGGAGAAACCCCCTAACAGCAAATGCTGCCGAAACCGAGGTGGAGGCTACAATAAAAAGGTGGCTCCAGCTGGCAGCAGATCGGGAGGGCGGGCGGAAGCGAAGACTTCTGCAGAAATTGTAGTCTTTTTTGATATTGTATATATATATATTTAGATAAGTTAGGGTTTGTTATTGTTCTATATTGTTCTATATTGTTTTTTAAAAGTTATTATTTTGCACTATTTGTCAATTAATGTTATATATTTATTATTTTTCTATTTTAATAAAAAAAAAACTCTTAAACTTTATATATGGCTGAATTTTTTTTTTTTTTTTTTGCCTAAAATTAAGTGTTTTCAAGTTCCTGGGCCACATGTGGCCCGGGGACCAAGCCGACACTCAGCCAGAACTGGTTTGGGGGACCAAGCCGACACTCAGCCAGAACTGGTTTGAAAGGTCTGGGCCAGACCTGGGCCATGTAAAACAATAAGTCATTTTACAGGGTGTGGGCCGCACCTGGGCCAGAGGAGACTGTTTGTGTCTGTTTTCTGTATCTGGGCCAGCTTTGGGCCGGGGACCCAGCCAGAACTGGGCCAGAACTGATGCAAGGGTACGGCCCAGAGGTGGGCCAGACAAATTTTGCTATCTGGGTTGGCCGCATTTACGGAGAGGATCAGGAAAATAATCTGGATAATATTTCAGCGAATAATAACTTTAATTCCGCTCTGCACCTCAAACAAAACCTACTGTATTCTGCCAGAGAGGACTGCGGCTGCAAAATCATCGCCATTTGGATTACTTTTTGGTATGGCTGTTGATATTTTTGCATTAAATAAATGATTGTAATTGCAATTTTTTGTCTGTCATGGTTTTTTTTTTGTATTACTGTACTGAAAGAGATATGGTTAACATTAGGTTTAGAGGTAGGAGTGTGATTAGTGACTATAAAAATATTTTTATTGTTAGTAAAAATGGTAATTTCCCTGCATATATTTTTTGTCAGTTACGATTTATATCCTTTTATATTTGCTATAAAATGGGTAGCTTTAGGTTTGGGGGTAGGTTAAGGGGGCTAAAAATATAAATCGCGTATTAATAAAATGATAAAAAGGCATTGATACAAATATTTAATGAAATGAAAGATACGTAAATATTTTACGTTTTTAGCAAAACATACGTAGCTATTTGTACGTTTTAAACGTTGAAATACATCTAAATTGTGCATCTAAAAATACGTATAAATACCAGCGTATAAACAATGAGACCAGGCTGTACCATTTTACACTTTATATTAAGTAGACAGTTCCTGAGGAGTTATCATGTAAGTACACTGAAATTAAAGTGTTGCACAGAGGTTTACATTTGATATATTACTCTAAGCTGTGACCATTTTACACTTTATATTAAGAAGACAGTTCCTGAGGAGTTATCATGTAAGTACACTGAAATTAAAGTGTTGCACAGAGGTTTACATTTGATATATTACTCTGTAAGTTGTGACCATTTTACACTTTATATTAAGTAGACAGTTCCTGAGGAGTTACCATGTAAGTACACTGGTTCTACAAATTGATACTTTAATTCTAATTCAGTGTTCACAAATACATGAATACAAAAATTGTATGTAGCCTACATAGAAATCATCACGATTTCAATAATGTTTCCGGGCATTCCAAACTGGTAACTGCAGTATTGAAGACTGTGTGGAAGTGTAAAAACTTCTGTGAGTACATATTGTTGTTACAAAATGTTACATAATTCTTGTTACACATGTGTACTTCCAGAAGTGAAAAAAGTGTTGTTACCAATGTCCTGTTACACATTTGTACTTACAAATGCTATTCAGTGAGTTGTTACATGTGTGTAATTACACCAGTATTAGAGCTGTAGATACAATGTGTCACAAGGAGGAGTCAGAGACGTGCGGATCCATTTGCAAGGCTTTATTGAGAAGTGTCAACATGCAGGAATAATCACCAGAAAACAGGAACAACGTAGGTAATCCGGGAAACAGTTCAATAGACAGGCAATGGTCGCAATGGCAGGTAGCAGGAATCGTCAACGGGGTACACAGTCCAGAGTCATACACAGAGAATCCAACACAGAGATAAATGCTTAGAATTACGACCATAGGAACAATAAGACTTCGCAAGGTGGCTGTGTGTGTGAGTGGCTTAAATGCAGTCAGAGTGATGAGGTGCAGCTGTGAGAACTAATCAGAGCAGTGAGAAACAAGGGCCAGGTGAATGCAGTGATTAGTGCAGTGGCTTATGGGGAATGAAGTCCATGAAGTGTGGTGCAAGAGTTTATGATGACAGGGAAGACCAGATACTTGACAGAGCCCCTCCACAAGGAGCGGCTTCCAGACGCTCTAACCACCTTATACAACCTTGAGGGTGGTGGAGCGAAGGCGGAACAGGGGGAGGGATGGAGGGCCAGGTCCATGTAGGGGTACTGGAACCACGAAATGAGGCGGAGCCGACGGAGGGAGAAGCCATGGTGGAGGAAGGGTTGGCTCCTGCATGGGGCCGACCGACGGAGGTGGAGCCGGTGGAGCCCGAGGCGGAACCGGAGAGTCGATGGTCCTGGGCGACACAGAGGATCCGGAGGACCAAGGCGGAACCCAAGGCTCTGGCGACCCCGGCGGAGATGGAGGTCCGGAGGTACGCAGCGGAGCCGGAGTGACAGAGGATCGAGGCTGTGCCCACGGGAGGGAGGAGGTCCACAGAGCCGGCAGGACGGAGTGACGAGGCGCAGCCGGAGGAGTAGAGTCCAGAGGCGAAGGTGGGGCGACGACTGACCGGGGCGGAGCCGGAGAGACGATGGAGCCCGGAGGAGCTGGTGGGCCGACGGCCGACAACGGAGACGAGGGAGCACAGAGCCGGAGTGGAGCTGCAGGGTCGGAGGGCCGAGGTGGAGCACAGGACTCTGAGACTGGAGGTGATGGTGAGGGATCCTTCAGTCTGGACACCGATGGCGACTGGCAGTCCCACGGCAAGTCCTCTGCACCGAAGGTGGGATGTGGGTGAGTAGAGGGACTGTCAGGAGACAGAGGTGGCGGGACTGGAGCAGCAGGGAGGGTGGGTGGGAAACCACACAGTCCATGCATGGCCTCCGTGACCCGAACCGGGCAGACAGGAACCTCAGGACGACTGGATGGAACCAGCGGAGGCTCTGGAAGGCTGGGCGGGAACCAGCGGAGGCTCTGGAAGGCTGGGCGGGACCAGCGGAGATTCTGGAAGGCTGGGCGGGACCAGCGGAGATTCTGGAAGGCTGGGCGGGACCAGCGGAGACTCTGGAAGGCCGGGCGGGACCAGCGGAGACTCTGGAAGGCCGGGCGGGACCAGCGGAGACTCTGGAAGGCCGGGCGGGACCAGCGGAGACTCTGGAAGGCCGGGCGGGACCAGCGGAGACTCTGGAAGGCCGGGCGGGACCAGCGGAGACTCTGGAAGGCTGGTAGATATCTTACGCTGTGGCTCTGAGCAAGCAGACATCTTATGCTGTGGCCCTGGGCTAGCAGACATCTTGTGCTGTGGCTCAGGGCTAGCAGACATCTTGTGCTGAGGCTCTAGGCTGGCAGACATTCTGTGCTGTGGCTCTGTGAGTTCCATCATACACGGAGAACCAGATAACAACAGTGCATATTCAAAAAAGTCCTTCAGTGTACATCTGAATTCCCCTCCAGGTAGCATTGATTTAATTGGTTCATTCAGTCCTATACGGAATAAGTCCTTGAAGTAAACCTCATCAAAAAATTGTATTCCATACAACAACTCACTGAAACGGTGAATATATTCCTCGACGGGGCGATCTTCTTGTCGGAGGAGCAGAAGTTGGTCGAACGGGTCCATGTTGAGATGCCGGTGGATAAAGCCGCTGGATCCGGGTGCGGCGAAGTCTTCTGTCACAAGGAGGAGTCAGAGACGTGCGGATCCATTTGCAAGGCTTTATTGAGAAGTGTCAACATGCAGGAATAATCACCAGAAAACAGGAACAACGTAGGTAATCCGGGAAACAGTTCAATAGACAGGCAATGGTCGCAATGGCAGGTAGCAGGAATCGTCAACGGGGTACACAGTCCAGAGTCATACACAGAGAATCCAACACAGAGATAAATGCTTAGAATTACGACCATAGGAACAATAAGACTTCGCAAGGTGGCTGTGTGTGTGAGTGGCTTAAATGCAGTCAGAGTGATGAGGTGCAGCTGTGAGAACTAATCAGAGCAGTGAGAAACAAGGGCCAGGTGAATGCAGTGATTAGTGCAGTGGCTTATGGGGAATGAAGTCCATGAAGTGTGGTGCAAGAGTTTATGATGACAGGGAAGACCAGATACTTGACACAATGTACCAATGTGTACATACACTGTAGTTACATGCTACGTACACATCTAGTTACCATGTAACTTCACAGGTATTAGGGACACTTAATATAAAGTGGGACCCAATTTTTTTCTGTGGAAACCTTAAATGGAGAGGAATGTATTATGGACAAGTCCTTCAAACAAATGGGCATGAGTTCCCTTTTTTCAAAATTAACTTTAAAGCCAGAAAACTTCCCAAAGGTTGTAATAGTCTTGAATACAACAGGAAGGCTCACCTGAGGTTGGGTAATATAAAGCAAAATATCATCTGCATACAGTGAAATTTTATTGTTGGTATTTGAAGTATTGAAGCCATGTATGCAAGAGTTAGTTCGAATGCTTTCTGCAAGGGGCTCTACCGTTAACGCAAACAAAAGGGGTGAGAGGGGACAGCCCTGTCTGGTCCCTCTTTTAAGATAAAAAGAGTCTGAAATTGTTTTATTTGTTAAAACCTGTACTGATGGACTACTATATAAAATTTTAATCCAAGTTATAAACTCGTCTCCCACATCAAATTTCTCAAGGACAGCAAACAAATAACGCCACTCCACTCGGTTGAACGCCTTTTCAGCATCTAATGAGATTACAATCAGATTATCTCGGGTTGCCTCAGGGTGATATATTATGTTGAATAGTCGTCTAATATAGTGTTAATTTCGTCACCTATTTTTAATTTAGTCTTAGTCTTAGTCTTGTGCCAAATGTCCTTGTTAGTTTTAGTCATATTTAGTCATTAACATATCTTTTTTGTTAGTCAAGTTTTAGTCGACTAAAAGTCTCGTCATTTTAGTCTAGTTTTAGTCAAAAGAAAACGTATCTTGACTCATTAGCATTTCTTTCACTTCATATAATCGGCAAGACATACAACAAATACCGCCTAGCTGCAGCTAACAGTATTAGCTCATACTAACAAAAAACACAGTAACACACACTAGGATACTAAGATATGTAATCGTGATTAGCGTTTCACTTCAATGCACTGTATCTTGATGTAACTGAACTTTGTATAACGTTAATAGTAAAAGGTACTCACCTTTTGCAGTTTGCATGTCCTTTAGCTGCTGGTAAAAGTCCATATTCGCGTTTGTTTGTTCTTAATCTTCCTTTCACAACCACAACTCGCTCAAAATATAAATGAAACAGTCGGACATAAAATAATCCATGTGAAAGCCGTTACTAGAGGAGCGAAGCAGACTGCAACGGAAGCCGATCAGCATATTCAAATTTAACTGGGAAACACGCCCTTGCTAGTCATTGGCCAGAATAATAACGTTCAAGGCTGTCATGTGACTTCCCAGGGTAATACAATATTTCACTGTAATAATACTGTTTAATGCTGTGATATACTTGATTTTTTTCACTGTGTTGCTGTGATATGACAGACCTTGTTGTGATATAACAGCAGGTTTTAGATTGCAAGATTTTACTGTAAAATAAGAGTTAAATGCTGTAGAATCCAAGTATACTGTAGTTTTTAAAGGTATTCATTGGGATATTACAGGGAAACTTAATTACAACAAGTTACTGTAAAATAATACTGTTAATTATTGTGAAATGCTGGTAATTTCTAACAGTGTACATCCAACAACAGAACACCTCGATCACTCAATTAGAGTCTTCCTCTGCACCTGAGGCACACAATGGCGGTCGTATTCGGACTGTTTCAGCTCGGTGAGGGCGGGGCTAAGGTAAGACGCTCATGTCAATCAACTGTGTTTCGTCACAACGACAAGAAGCTGAGAATGATCTGATTTTAAAAAGGGGATATTACTTTTTAAGATAAAAAAATACCACTGGGTGGATTTTTATCATTGTAGGGTGGTTGTGTACACAGACTACCAACACACATTAATGTGCAAACAACATGTAAAAGTTAGTTTTGCACCCGATGACCCCTTTAAATAAGAAAACACATAAAATGTCCCTAATACCCAACTAATTTTACCAAGGTTGTCCTGAGCTTTAAGGGAATCACACAATAGAAAGCTTTTCAGATTTCTACAGAGTGATAGAAATTATGCTTCTCAAAGAGTTCCCTTCCGGGAACTCGAGCCGCGTCTAGAACGCTATGGGGAACGCCATTGGCGGGCCGCACTCTGAACTGTGTATAACAACCAATGAAATGACGGGAGTGACGTCACAGGCGCCGTGACGTCATCGACCGGGAAGTATAAAGCGCGTGCGTTTGAAGCCGGCGGCAGCTTTTGTCATTCAGCGAGAGCGCTCTGTGTCTGTCCCGGTCATACTGCTGTTTTTTCGTGCCAGTTTGCACGGCTTTTATTTGAGTAGTATGACCACTTAAATGCAACCAAAAAAGGGGAAAGAAAGTTTAGAATTAAGGCGGTTCAAGCAGCCAAACAAATAGTGAAACACAGTCTATGTGTAGCCTGCTTGAGTGTAGAGCACACACAGTCAGCCCTCGAAAAGGCTGACTGTCCACAGTGTGAGCGTAAAAATCTCCACTGCGGGTGCTCCACGGAAGGCTCTCTTCGAGGAGGGAGCCTTCGCCAGCGTTTCTCGCGGGTCTGGCCCCGCTTCCGCCGAGGCGGAGGTAACATCACGGTAGCTGCACTCGTTGGGATCGCGGCTCGATCTATTAGAGGAACGGGAGACGGGTGTTTAAAAATACCCTATCTCCTCTCCTATCTGGTGGATTGGTAAACCTCCTTCTGGATAAGGAAGCACGCAATGCGGTTACTTCCCTCCAGGAAAGGTTTTCAACGCTTTCCATATCTTCCTCCGAGGAGGTTGATGTGAAGTACGTTGCCAAAAGTATTCAACCGCCCCCCCCCTGATCGCCTCAGTATGATGAGCTGGTGGTTGTGCTGACTGTGCATTAGCAAAATAAGCAAATATGAGCCGCAGAAAAGCAAATGTTCTGCTTCCTGCGGACTAAGTCAGCACTTCCAAACGGAGCTTTCTGTCCTTCCCGATCTATATTAAGTTTTTTAGATCTAGGAAAAACTAGAAAGTAAAAGATGATGCCGCGGGTTGGACAGACGCTATCAGCTATCTGTCGCCCAGTCTGGCATCATCCTTGAAAGCTCCGTCTTTACTCTTCAGGCCGCCTAATAAAACTTCAGGCTTGAAGAACAAATGAACACGTGTTGGGGTTCCTGACGGGAAAAAATTAAACCCCGGCCGTGTACCAGCTCCCCACATCAGAGGCGCAGAAACAGAGCGTTGCCGCCCGCGTTCCTCCGGCTATGCCTAGATGACCCGGAAAGCAACGCTCTAAGTCGGGGGCTTCCAAGAAAAAGAAGAGGTTCGACCTGAAGGTCGTCCTCCAACCCAGGAAGTCCTCGGCTAACGGCCCTGACGGTTGTAACTCAGGGCCGTTGAGGGCGGCCCCTCGCGAGCAGGTTTTCACCGTACCCTCAGGTGCGGGTTTCAAACCCCCTCGTGGCCCTCAGGAGATGAGTCCGCTAACCCTGCCAGTGTTACAGGGCGCGCCGATCTCCCGCGAACATCCTCTAGCTGTCCCGCCCAGAAACGTAGCGGCCCTGGAGAGTTCGCAGCCCCCGCGGGGGACCTCCGAGGAGCTAGTTCAGGAGCTTCCTGCCAGCTTGCTGTTACAGGTCTCCGAGTTAGTTCCTCGAATAAATCCAGACACCAGTCTCGAGAGGCTGGTACCCTAAGTAATCTCTCTGGCAGCGTGGAAACTACTGCCAAATGTTTCAAAGTGGGTCCTGCGTACTGTAGAGAAAGGTTACACTATTCAGTTCGGCGCCGAGTCTCCACCTTTTTAGCAGGGTAAACCCCGAGCAGGGTCTGGAACAGGAAGTTTCTCAGGTTCGCTTTCAGGGGCAAAGCTCACCAATACAGAGTACTTCATTTCGGCCTAGCTCTCACCCCAACTTTCACGAAGTGTGTGGATGCTGCTCTGGCTCCTCCGTGACTCCAGGACATCCGCATACTCGACTGGTCGATTCTGGCCATCTCATAATAGTTAGTGGCTCAACATCGAGGTGTTGTTCTCGCTCTCACGAAAGAATTGGGGTTGAGACTCAACACCAGAAGGGAGTGATTTCTAAAAACCACTTATCTAGGTGTAATCTGGGATTCGACCACGATGCAGGCACGAATGTCACCTGCTCGGTTCGAGTCGATCCTTACTGCAGTAAATGCGGTCAAGCTAGGCCTGTCACCCACTGTCTACAGTCCCAAGTACTGCTAGGTCTTATGGCAGCCGCTTCCAACGTGATACCTTTTGGACTGCTGCTTATGAGACCACTTCAGTGGTGGCTCAAACCAGGGGGTTCTCCCCGAGGGGAAACCCATTTCGCAAGATCAAGGTCACGCGGCGCTGCCTACGTGCCTTGGCCATGTGGAAGAAACCCTGGTTTCTCTCTCAGGGTCCGGTTCTGGGAGCTCCTCGTCGCCGTGTCATGCTAGCGACGGACGCATCCCTCACCGGATGGGGAGGCGGTCATGAGTGGCCGCTCAACCCAAGGCCTGTGGAGCAATCTCCATCTCCCCTGGCATATAAATCGCCTAGAGATGCTAGCCGTGTTTCACGTCCTGAAGTGTTTCCTTCCAGACCCAGAAACCGTCACGTGCTGCAATCAGCACTATGGGGATTTATCATATAAATCATCAAGGAGGTATCCGTTCACGCCCCTTATATAAGCTGGCGTACCGGATTCTCCTATGGTCTTAAGGAAAGACTTCTCTCCTTGAGAGCAGTCCAGTATCTCTGGACGTGGGAGCAGACGTCCTGTTGAGGCAGGGGCCGAGGCCCGGGGAATGGATGCTTCACCCTGAGGTGGTGAAGCAGATCTGGAGAGTGTTTGGCCAGGCACAGGTGGACCTGTTTGCGACTCAAGAGACATCGCACTGTCCCCTCTGGTACTCTCTAGTTCCTCCAGCTCCACTGGGGCTGGATGCCATGGCACAGACGTGGCCGAGGCTGAGTCTGTACGCCTTTTCCCCGATCGCTCTGCTCCCGGGAGCTCTGGAACGGGTCCGTCGATTTCAAGTGCGGCTGCTACTCGTAGCCCCGTACTGGGCGGCCCGAGTGTGGTTCTCGGACCTGGTATCTCTCCTAGACGGCTCTCCATGGGAGATTCCCGTCAGGAGGGACCTCCTGTCTCAGGCCGGGGGCGCAATATGCCACCCCCACCCAGAGAAATGGAGGCTATGGGTGTGGCCCCTGACGGGGCACAACTCATAGGAGCGGGTCTCTCAACCGAGGTTGTTGAGACCCTTCTCCAATCCAGAGCTCCCTCTACGAGGAAACTGTATGGCCTTAAGTGGAACTTATTTGCGAGATGGTGCCGCGAGCGCCACCTAGACCCAGTCAACTGCCCGGCAGGTACAGTTCTGGAATTCTTACAGTCTCGCCTCTCCGCAGGGCTAGCTCACTCCACCCTGAAGGTATACGTGACGGCCATAAGTGCCTACCACGCCCCTTTAGGTGGCCTCTCAGTAGGTAGAGAGCCCTTGGTCATACGGGTCCTCCGCGGTCGGGAGATCAAGGCTTCATCAGGAAATATGAAGCATGGAGACTCAGAAGATGGGACCTCTAGCGACTCGATAGATATCGCAACGTTCTCTCTGGTTCTCCTTAGTGCCTCCAGGTCCGCCCGGACTAGACGCCATAGTAAAGACGCGGCCGAGGCTGCGTCTGTACGCATTCTCCCGATCGCTGTGCGCCCTGGAGTTCTGGAAAGAGCACGCCGGCATCGTCACGGCTAGTCCAACCATGGTTTTGGACCTTCCCTCTCAAACTGGGTGCGCGGCCTGCTACCCCCACATGGAGAAGTGGAAAGTTATGAGTATGGCCCCTGGGGGGGCGCAACTCATAGACTCGGGTCTCTCAACCGAGGTTGTTGAGACCCTGCTCCTATCCAGAGCTCCCTCTCCGAGGAAACCTTAAGTGGAACTTGTTTGCTTCATGGCGTCACTAACACCATCTAGACCAAGTTACTGCCCGCGGGTACAGTACTAGAGTCCCCGCAAACCCACTAAACCAGCTCACTCCATCCTGAGGGTGTTCGTGGCGGCTTATTGGCCTACCACGCCCCTCGTGGTGGCTCGTCGGTATGGTTTCCTCGGTGGTTCACTCAGGTTGAGACCTCGAGGGGTCCCAAGCCTCTATTACCTCCATTCTTGGAGTGCGACCAATGGGAAGTATATCTGTCCAGTATACGCACTGGGCACATACGGCCACAAAGAAAGCATGTGGCACGATCAGAGCTATCAGTAGATGGATCACGGATGCCATTCCTACTACCTCCAAGCCCTATGGTCTCCCAGCTCCATGGGGAGCCAAGACTTACTCCTACTGAGGCTGTCTGCCTCTTAAAAGCTCTGACAGCAGGTGTTCCCCTCAAAAACAGGACATCTGCAATGCTGCGGGTTGGTCCTCGCCCCTGACATTAGTCAGGTACTATGAGCTTGACCTCAGAGCAGCTCCAGGCTCGGCTGTACTCTCGGCCTAGTGCGCTAGGCCTAGAGGGTTAGCCACCTCCCTAGCCAGGAGGAGACTTCTCAAGGCGCATTCTTTCTGCGGAAAGAAGAGAAGTCGTCTTCGCCACGACACTCCTCGTGTGCCCGAGGGCCGAGGAGTGTCCCTGCATCCTCGCGAGCCCAAGGGCCGAGGAGCAGACCTAAAAGCCTCTTGTCCGTGTAATGCTAGACAAAGGCTCATACTCTCGCGTCCCGGTAGGCTTACCAGGCCGAGCTTCCGGTCCCTCTTGTTCTGGCTACTCCCAGACGAAGGACTAAGACTCCTCGTGAGCCCGAGGGCCGAGGAGTACCTCTCGCACTGGCTGGCGAACCAGGCAGAGGTCACGGTTCTCGTGTGCCTGAGGGCCGAGAACTGCACAGCCCTCTTGTCCGCGGAATGCTAGACAATGGCTTAATTCTCCTCGTGCTCTGACGCAGGATGCTATCAGACCGAGTGTATTTCGGTCCTTCTGGTTTCTGGCTTTCCCCAGACCAAGGACTAAGACTCCTCGTCTGCCTTCAAATAAGGCCGAGGAGTGCCTCATGCACTGGCTGGCTACCAGGCAGAGGCCCGCGTAATGCTAGACAATGGCTTATTCCCTCGCGTCCTGGCGGAGCTCCAGGCCGAGCCTTGGGTCCCTCTTGTTCTGGCTGAACCCCCAGACAAAGGATCACCCTCTCCTCGTGTGCCCGAGGGCCGAGGAGCCTTGAGGTCAAGCTCACCATCCTCGTGGGTCTGCGGACCGAGGACTTCCCACACCATCTGTCCGCCGAGTGCTAGAGAGTGGTCATTCGGTCCCTCTTGTTCTGGCTAACTCCCAGACAAAGGACTAAGACTTTGCGTGTGCCTGAGGGCCGCGGAGTACCTCTCGTTCTGGCTGGCGACCAGACGGAGGAATACCTCCATTCCTCGTGTGCCTGCGGGCCAAGGAGCACTCTTGGGGTCGAGTGCACTGTCCTCGTGGGTCTGCGGACCGAGGACTTCCCACACCATCTGTCCGCCGAGTGCTAGACAGTGGTCATTCGGTCCCTCTTGTTCTGGCTAACTCCCAGACAAAGGACTAAGACTCTGCGTGTGCCTGAGGGCCGCGGAGTACCTCTCGCTCTGGCTGGAGACCAGACAGAGGTAGAACCCCATTCCCCGGGTGCCTGTGGGCCGGGGAGCACTCTCGAGGTCGAGTGCATTGTCCTCCTGGACCAAGGACTACCTACACCATCTGTCCGCCGAGTGCTAGACAGTGGTCATTCGGCCCCTCTTGTTCTGGCTAACCCCCAGACAAAGGACTAAGACTCTGCGTGTGCCTGAGGGCCGCAGAGTACCTCTCGTTCTGGCTGGCGACCAGACAGAGGAAGACTACCATTCCTCGTGTGCCCGAGGGCCGAGGATTACAGGGCCTTTTTTGTCCGCGTAATGCTAGACAAGGGCTCTTTCCTTTCCACCCTGTTTGAGCAGACACTGCGCAGGGCTCGGAAATTATGGGGGTGTTGGTAGTCTCGTTCCCCATAGCGTTCTAGACGCGGCTCGAGTTCCCGGAAGGGAACGTCTTGGGTTACTAATGTAACCTTAGTTCCCTGAGGGAACGAGACGCCGCGTCTCGAACCATAATTCCTAAAAGAGCTGCCGCCGGCTTCAAACGCACGCGCTTTATACTTCCCGGTCGATGACGTCACCGCGCCTGTGACGTCACTCCCGTCATTTCATTGGTTGTTATACACAGTTCAGAGTGCGGCCCGCCAATGGCGTTCCCCATAGCTTTCTAGACCCGGCGTCTCGTTCCCTCAGGGAACTAAGGTTACATTAGTAATCCGAGACGTTTTACAACAATGTTTTTATGCATTTGTACTTCACCGGTTCCAATAATTGTACGGCCGCCACTAACAGTTTTTGTCTCTGAATTGTTGTAGATGTGGCTGCAAAATGTGTTTGCCTGCTCAAGGAACTTTGAGTCCAGTTCACTTTCAGTCAGCTGCTCCATTCTCCACATGTCTTCCGTATTAGCAGGCCGAGGGAACACAAAGCACTTCCTCACCGCAAAGAAATTGCGCAGACAACTGCGTGGCAGGTTATACTGCTCAGTCTGAGGTGAGCTACCTAAAATAAGATAATTATGAATAATCAGTGATATCATATTATATTTAAAACTATCAGAGCATGCTAGCAGTGGCAAGTTCATGGGTTTGATTGACAAGGAATGCGTGATAAAAGAATACCTTGAATAAAATGTAACAAAAAAAAAAAATCACCAATCGGGATGTATAGATTCACTCTTTTTGATTAATGACTAAATTGATTACAGTTTAGTGTAATATTTAATTTACAATTTAATGGACAGAAATAAAGAAATTGCAAATTGAGGTTTCAAATAAGAAATCAAGTAAACAGGTTTAACCAGATCTACCACCCCTGGTGGCATGGATATACTTGTAAAGCAATCACAATCACCTTGCATCTTTGTCTCAGAGCCCAGTATCCCAGATAGAATGGTGACACTGATAGTATTTAGTTTTTAACCAAAAATTTTTTTGATTGGAATTGCAATTTTAAGAGCATGTTGGAGCAACATTGATGACCAAAATCATGTGCATGTACTTCTCAGAATTGTAATTGTTGCTTCCTCATTAGAGATAAAACACAGGTCCATTCGGCTAACACAATGGTACATCTCTATTATCTCTCTGTTCCTTTGTTTTACTGGCATGTGTTTTTGTGTTTGACAATGTTTAAAAAAACTACAAATTCGTATTACTTGTTATAAATTTGAATTCACAACAATATTGTATTTATAATTAACAATATTTTATTTATAACAAATGTTTGTTTTTACTATTACACTGCAAAAAATGCTTTTCTAGCTTAGATTTTTTTTTCTTGTTTCCAGCCAAAATATCTAAAAATTCTTAAATCAAGAAGGATTTTCTCATAAAAATTATTGTCTTGTTTTCAGAAAAAAAAAGGTCAAAATTAAGTGCATTTTTGCTTGAAACAAGCTAAATAATCTGCCAATGGGGTAAGAAAAATCTTTCTTCGTAAGAAAATCTTGTTTTCTGTTTGAAATAAGATTTTTTTGCTTACCCCATTGGCAGATTATTTTGTTTGTTCTAAGCAAAAACTCACTTAATTTTGAGTTTTTTCTGAAAACAAGACATAAATTTTTACTTGTCTAGAAAATTCTTCTTGATTTTAGAATTTTTTGATATTTTGGCTGGAAACAAGACAAAAAAATCTAAGCTAGAAAAGTATTTTTTCTAAAAACAGTAGAAAGAAAAAAACGTTTCTGTGACCACATCTTTCAGAAGAGTTCTGTGAAAACACTGAAAGGAGGACACATTGTTTCTGGCAAATGTGAGTGTTCACAAATTTAAGTCATTGGTAGATATTCAAGTCCAAAAGCCTATTAAACAGGTACATTTATTTATCTGTTTGTGCATTTTGTCAGTGCTTGGACGTCTGGTGCAGATTTATGTAGATACAATCAGCAGTGGTGAAGTGCCTTGTCTGGATAATGCAGTTGCTATACTCTTGCAATTTTAGAGAATGAGGCAGCTGTTCAAAAAGCTTTAAAAGTATATCAGATTGGGATGGAAGAGGTAAGACATAGAATATCCTATATTCAATTTTCATCTGTTCTATCTATCTATCTATCTATCTATCTATCTATCTATCTATCTATCTATCTATCTATCTATCTATCTATCTATCTATCTATCTATCTATCTATCTATATTCAAACCTTATCTATCTATCTATCTATCTATCTATCTATCTATCTATCTATCTATCTATCTATCTATCTATCTATCTATCTATCTATCTATCTATCTATCTATCTATCTATCTTCAAACCTTATCTATCTATCTATCTATCTATCTATCTATCTATCTATCTATCTATCTATCTATCTATCTATCTATCTATCTATCTATCTGCTATCAATCATCTAGCGATCTATCTATCTTCAAACCTTATCTATCTATCTTCTATCTATCTATCTATCTATCTATCTATCTATCTATCTATCTATCTATCTATCTATCTATCTATCTGCTAAAATCATGCTAGCGACTTGCTAGTCGTGCTAAAATCATGCTAGCGACTTGCTAGTCATGCTAAAATCATGCTAGCGACTTGCTAGTCATGCTAAATAATGCTAAAATCATGCTAGCGATTTGCTAGTAATGCTAAATAATGCTAGCGACTTGCTAGTCATGTTAAAATAATGCTAAAATCATGCTAGCGACTTGCTAGTCGTGCTAGAATAATGCTAGAGACTTGCTAGTCGTGCTAAAATCATGCTAGCGACTTGCTAGTAATGCTAAAATCATGCTAACGACTTGCTAGTCTTGCTAAAATCATGTTAGCGACTTGCTAGTCATGCTAAAATAATGCTAGCGACTTGCTAGTTATGTTAAAATAATGCTGAAATCATGTTAGCAACTTGCTAGTCATGCTAAATAATGCTAAAATCATGCTAGCGACTTGCTAGTCATGCTAAAATCATGCTAGCGACTTGCTAGTCATGCTAAATAATGCTAAAATCATGCTAGCGATTTGCTAGTCATGCTAAATAATGCTAGCGACTTGCTAGTCATGTTAAAATAATGCTAAAATCATGCTAGCGACTTGCTAGTCATGCTAGAATAATGCTAGAGACTTGCTAGTCGTGCTAAAATCATGCTAGCGACTTGCTAGTAATGCTAAAATCATGCTAACGACTTGCTAGTCTTGCTAAAATCATGTTAGCGACTTGCTAGTCATGCTAAAATAATGCTAGCGACTTGCTAGTTATGTTAAAATAATGCTAAAATCATGCTAGCAACTTGCTATTCATGCTAAAAATCATGATAGCGACTTGCTAGTCATACTAAAATTATGCTAACGACTTGCTAGTTTTGCTAAAATCATGCTAGAGACTTGCTAGTCATGTTAAAATCATGCTAAAATCATGCTAGCAACTTGCTAGTCATGCTAAAATGCTAAAATCATGCTAGCGACTTGCTAGTCGTGCTAAAATCATGCTAGCGAATTGCTAGTCATGCTAAAATCATGCTAGTGACTTGCTAGTCATGCTAAAACCATGCTAGTCATGCTAAAATAATGCTAAAATAATGCTAGCGACTTGCTAGTCGTGCTAAAATTATGCTAGCGACTTGCTAGTCATACTACAATCATGCTAAAAGTCATGCTAACGACTTGCTAGTCTTGTTAAAACCATGCTAGTCAAGCTAAAATAATGCTAAAATAATGCTAGCGACTTGCTAGTCGTGCTAAAATTATGCTAGCGACTTGCTAGTCATACTACAATCATGCTAAAAATCATGCTAACGACTTGCTAGTCTTGCTTAAACCATGCTAGCGACTTGCTAGTCTTGCAAAAATCATGCTAGCGACTTGCTAATCATGCTAAAATCATGCTAGCAACGTGTTAGTAATGCCAAAATCATGCTAGTGACTTGCTAGTTATACTACAATAATGCTAACGACTTGCTAGTTTTGCTAAAATCATGCTAGCGACTTGCTAGTCATGCTAAAATCATGCTAGCGACTTGCTAGTCATGCTAAAATCATGCTAGCGAATTGCTATTCATGCTAGAATCACGCTAGCGACTTGCTAGTTATGCTAAAATAATTATAAAATCATGCTAGTGACTTGCTAGTCATGCAAAAATAATGCTAAAATCATGCTAGCAACTTGCTAGTCATGCTAAAAATCATGCTAACGACTTGCTAGTATTGCTAGTCTAGTCGTGCTAAAAATCATGCTAGCGACTTGCTAGTCATACTACAATCATGCTAACGACTTGCTAGTCTTGCTAAAACCATGCTAGCGACTTACTAGTAATGCTAAAATCATGCTAGGGATTTGCTAGTCATGCTAGAATCATGCTAGCAACTTGCTAGTCATGATAAAATAATTATAGCGACTTGCTAGTCATGCTATAATAATGCTAAAATCATGCTAGTGACTAGCTAGTCGTGCTAGAATCATGCTAGCAACTTGCTAGTCATGATAAAATAATTATAGCGACTTGCTAGTCATGCTATAATAATGCTAAAATCATGCTAGTGACTAGCTAGTCGTGCTAAAATCAGGCTAGCGACTTGCTAGTCAAGCTAAAATAATGCTAGCGACTTTGCTAGTAATGCTAAAAATCATGCTACCGACTTGCTAGTCATTCTAAAATCATGCTAGCAAATTGCTAGTCATGCTAAAATCATGCTAGCAACTTGCTAGTCTTGTTAAACTCATGCTAGCGACTTGCTAGTCATGGTAAAATCATGCTAGCAACTTGCTAGTAATGCTAAAATCATTCTAGAGACTTGCTAGTCATGCTAAAATCATGCTAGTGACTTGCTAGTCTTGCTAAAATCATGCTAGCTACTTGTTAGTAATGGTAAAATCATGCTAGCGACTTTCTAGTCTTGCTAAAATCATGCTAGCGACTTGCTAATCATGCTAAAAATCATGCTAGCGACTTGCTAGTTTTGCTAAAATCATGCTAGCGACTTGCTAATATCTATCTAAATTAAAACCCTATCTATCTATCTATCTATCATCTATCTATCTATCTATCTATCTATCTATCTATCTATCTATCTATCTATCTATCTATCTATCTATCTATTCACATTCAAACTATTTATGTCTTCTAACTATTTATATCTATAAATATATCTATTTTCGAACTATTTATATCTATCTAGCCTATCTATCTTCAAACTTTATCATTCAAACTCAAACTATTTCAAACTGAAAACCTTTAAACTTACTTTAAACTAAAAGCTTTTAAAACTACTTAAAACTTACTGGCTAGGCTTTCTCAAGCCAACTTAAAGTTTGCTAACACACTTTTTATCTAGTTTTTACTCATCTAGAAAATCCTTCTTGATTTAAGAATATTTAGATATTTTGGCTGGAAACAAGACAAAAAAATCTAAGCTAGAAAAGCATTTTTTGCAGTGTAAGACTTATTCTGGACCAAGATGGAATGAAAATACTACCAATTTGGCAGGATAGATGGCTGAAACAATTTGTGTCTTTCCACATTATTTCTACATTAAAATTTGAATGATGTCATTCTCATTCAAAAGTCCCTGCAAAAAGTCCCTAAAAGGAAATATACATTTGTTTAGCGTCCACTTTAGCGTATTTCACCTTGTTTTAATTCCAATGCACCCTCCAGATAGTCGTCTGATGTTATTGCTTTATCCTCCTTTTTCAGTTGCAGAGTGAAGTCACGAACAGGCCAGACAAATGATGGAAAAACACGCATGAAATCTGCTGACTCATCCTCATGTTGACCCACTTCTGCCTTCACACGATATTCTCCGTCAGCTCTGTAACGTAGCTACATTTATTGCAGTTCAGGAAGAGTAATACTGCTGCTATGAGAGAGTGTTTTCAGTTTATTACAGTGGACATGCATGTTTTGTTTTGTTTATTGTGTGAGAAGGATACTGCAGCTTTTCCAGTGCCATGTTGTCAATGACCCCTAAGCTGTTGTACACTAGAGTACTGCTGAGAAGAACCACCAGACAGAAAATCCATGTGTCATGTTTCTCATCCCCCTGAAATATTAAAAGACTACAATAAGCAGCCGTGTATTACGCCTACCCTAACAGACTATTTATACATTAATTAGTTTCGTTTAAAACTGATCTGTGGCCCTGAGCAAAGTTTAAATAACATAAACTTAGTACATTGATTAACTAATGAAAATGTAAAAAGCACAAATCAGGTGTTCATAGATTATGTTGCTATGGAGGTAACATTGCTATGAATACATAATTGTGAATGCTGTGTGCTTTTCCTCCACCTTCTTTACGTCACCATGTCCCTCTGTGTCCAGCAATACCAAAGTGTGTCCTTCTTTTTTGGGGTGAGGGACACACCACATCCAGATGCCTTTGGTCTTTGATTCAATGGTGCTGCCAAGAGCAAAGCCTGAGACAATCACATTAGTCAAAAAACAATGAGGACGCCCAAGATGCTAAAAAAAATATCTTTTAAATATCTAGATGACATTTGGTCCTCACACTGATAAATAAGTACACACACATTAGCTCATTATTGTAGTTACTGCACATGAGGAAGACTTTAAGCTATTTCCTTCAGCAGCACCTGTCTGTTGTCCTGCCAGGCGATTCATAAGGTAAGATTTCCCCGTACGATAGAGTCCAACCACAGACACCACCACCACCGGCTGATTTATCCCATCCAGAATGTCTTTGGCCTCTTTTCTCAATCGCAGCTTCCCGTTTTCATCGTTTTCAATGAGACACACCGGAGCGGACATTAATCCGCCACACGCCATGACTTAAAAACATAACAAAATAAACAAATTGATATTTTAGACTAGCAAATTCTGAAAAAATAATTAAACTTAAATACAAAAATAATAAAACTGACTGTTTATTACCTTACTGAAAATCAGTATTTTTTTCATTTCAAATCAATCATTTGTTGTTGTCACAAAAATGTTTTTATAAACACTTTGGATGCTTTTGGAGTAAATTGGAAAGCAAAAATAATATTTGCTATGATCTTCCATGTATCTCCATGTACTATACGCTTTTTTACTTCTGCTTTCCAAACCCGGAAACCTCATCCATTGTCTCCGGGTGGGAGAGGCCTGTCAAGTGTCAATCAATTATGTTTTGCCGGTTAGAAGTGATTTGCGTTCTCTGATTATTTTAGCTGACAGCAGAGGCGGAGCCAGGATGTTTTCATTGGGGGGCCAGGGAGGGGCCAGCAACCAGTCTGGGGTGGCACAATAATATTCATTATTTCAATATAAAAATGTGTTTGACTATAAAGTACTGCACAGCTTTAGTGACTAAAACAAAACTGAATGCAATTAATTTTCACTTAATTGTAATTGAGATATTTTTTTAAATTAGATCAAGTAATACTGAGTGAATTTGACTCTTTTGTAGGGGCTCACTGTTGCCTCCCCCACGCCTAACCCTAAACCTACCAATACTAGGGGGGTAGTAATCTGGCAGGGGTCAGAATTTGGCACCTGTTGTCAACAGCACATAAATGCCAGAATGTAAAATTAGTTATTTTATGCATTTAAATTGTTACATTTTTGTTTGTACTTTACAAATTAATGAGAGAAAAACAAATTAGCGCCTATTTTTTTTTAAATAAATGCACTGTGCTCACATTAACTTACAAATTAAAAAATACTGACAGCTTGTATTGTGATCTCGAATTGCAGAATATATGTCTTTATGTTCTTTAATGTGATGCATATACGTGCATGCACAGTTTGCAGCTTTTTTCGCCTTTTTGGTAGTTTCATGTCTTAACTGACGACAGAACTGTACTTGTAGTTTCTTATGTGCTTTATTTATGATGAACCGATATGCGTGGCCTCATATTCGCGTAAAGTTGAGTGTGCGCCGTGAGCACAGAAAAATTGCTGACAGGACAGAAAAGTTTGTTTTACTGACATATAGCCTAACAACATCTCATCAGACCGCAGTTCACTGTTGTTCTACTGAAGCTCAGTTGGCTCCTGTACCTTTTCCGCGCACGTTTGACTCTTGTCACATGCGCTTTCTCTGATCTGATTTGTTAACCCTGCTGAAAAAAACTGCTAAAACCAGCCTTGGCTGGTCTTAGCTGGTTTAAGCTGGAAGTAGCTGGTTTTAGCTGGTGGTTTCCCAGCCTGACCAGCTAAGACCAGCCTGGCCAGGCTGGAAAAGTGGACAAAACCCCTCTAAAACAGCCTGCTGACCAGCTAAAACCAGCCAACCAGCCTTGGCTGGTTTTAGTTGTTTTTTTCAGCAGGGAAAATTGTTCCATTTATACATTTACATAAATTAGGCTCCGCAAAAATATGAATCCGATCATCGAAAAATCGAAAACAACATTATCTTCTTTCATTTTTTTATTTTCTATTTAGGCGCTCACCACTTTTTATAGAGCTTACACAGCCTAGGCTGGTTGGCTGGTCTTAGCTGGTTTAAGCTGGAAGTAGCTGGTTTTAGTGGCCAAAACCCCTCTAAAACCAGCCTGCTGACAAGCTATGACCAGCTAAAACCAGCCTGGTTGACCAGCTAAAACCGGCCAACCAGCCTAGCCTGGTTTTAGCTGTTTTTTCAGCAGGGTAGGTGGTAAAGACATGTACAAGCAGTATTAATTAAGATATTAGCCTAATCTTTTCACATGAATGTTGTCAAGGTTCAGTTTGGCCAACCACAAACGCCTTTTGTTCCTCAGACAGTTTTTTGCACTCTTCTCCTTGATTTGTTATAACTTTTGGCAGTCTGTAGTACTCCAAATGTTTTTCCTGGTACAACTGATTAGCGCAGCCCAAAATATGACAAAATTGACCATTCCCAGCAGCAATAATCAGCAAAATATGCATGTTTCATTCGGTTCAGTGGCATTGTTTATGTTCAGTACCACCAGTATGGCCGGTTGATGATGTGGCATGAAAACTCTCTATATTGCCTATGTAAAAGAAGACAATTAATAAAAGTGCCTTTAAAAAAGTGATAGAAAGTAGTTACAATTTCTGCACCAGTAAAATGTGCAACACTTTGCGTTTTACTACAAAATTATATATGTAATATCTAATAACTTACAATTGAAAGTTTTATATCTCACAATTTTGAAGCATGTGATTTTCTGATCTGACCATGATGAATGAACGCTTATGCTGGGTAACAAGTAGCCTATAGTTTGAATCTGAAACAAAATGCATAGGAAGTCTTACAACTCAAATGAAAATTCTGTCATAATTTACTTCCTTGTGTTGTTTCAAACCTGTAATAAATTTGTTCATCTTCTGAACACAAATATTTTGTACTTGAATATACAGAATGAGCTAAAGAGAGCCAGCATGTCTAAAACCAGACTAATGCCTTCACTTGTATGTTTGGTGGAGAATGTGAACAGATCACTCAGCATCTGTAATGATGCCCTAGACTTCCTGAGTAGGATCAGTGAGCCGGTGGTGGTGGTGTCTGTGGTGGGACTCTATCGTACAGGGAAGTCTTACCTTATGAACCGCCTGGCAGGACAACAGTCAGGTGAGGTGTTTTAGAAGAATTCTTTGCCATTTTCTAATGTACTACCAATACAAGTAAGCTCTCACAAAAGTTGCATGGGCAGTTATATAAATATAATTTGCTTGTTTCAGGCTTTGCTCTTGGCAATGCTGTTGAGTCAAAGACCAAAGGCATCTGGATGTAGTGTGTCTCTCACCCAAATAAAGAAGGACACACTCTGGTGCTGCTGGACACAGAGGGACTGGGTGATGTGGACAAAGTAAGGTCAAGTATAAAGCTGTAGACTTATTATTCTTCTAAACATGTATTCATTTGTAGGTGATTTGATCTGAAGCCTCTGTGTGTTTTAGGGAGACTCTAAAAATGACAGCTGGATCTTCTGTTTGGCTGTTCTGCTCAGCAGCACTCTGGTGTACAACAGCCACGGCATTATCGATAACAATGCATTGGAGAATCTACAGAATCCTTTTTTCTGCCACATGTAATCCTCTTTGGTTTATACAAACTTTGCAAGAGGTTTTTATTTCTCAAATGGGCTGCAGCTACATTACTGAGCTCAGTGAGCAGATCAAGATCAGATCACCATAATCTGTACCAGAAGGAGCAGCTGAAGAAGGAGAGGATTGTCAGTTTGTGCGTTTTTTCCCATCATTCATCTGGGTTGTGAGAGATTTCACATTGGAGTTGATAACTGATGGAAAGAAAGTGACAGAAGATGAGTACCTTGAGTTTGCACTGGATCTGAAGAAAGGTATTGAAGAAAGAATTACAAGATCTATTGATTGTTTTCCCCCCAACATTGTAAATCCATAGATTTAGAAATAATGAAACCTAAAAAGCCTGGCTAAAATCTCGTTAGGCATGTGTGACAGATAGGTCTGACTATTGATTTAAGTTCAGTTTATTCAGCTAATATGTAAGTAGCATTTGAAGGTAAACAAGCCATGACTGAAGAATGAAAATAGAAAATGTTGACTCTTCTTTTCACGTAAAACGTCTAGGTTACGTATGTAACCCCTGTTCCCTGAGGACAGGGAACGAGACGCTGCCTCCTGGTGGACACTATGGGAACTGCCTTCAGCATGACCGGTTCTGAAACAAGTTATAGAACAACGACAGTGAACTTGACACTGTCCGGCGCCAGCCTATGACATCATCAACAGGCGCCTGCTAGTATAAAAGCAGGTGCCTGAGAGCACATTACCATCTTTTTGTCTTCAGAGTCCTCTGTTCTAAACGAGTGAGTACAGCGATGCCTAGAGAGAAAATGTTTAGGAACTGTGCGGATCCGTGTCAGAGAAATCTGACACCTGATGATGCACACGACCTCTGTTTGGTGTGTTTTAGGTGTAAGAGCACGCATGAGACTGAGAGCACATTAACATCTTTTTGTCTGACGGAGGTATGTGCAGGGCCCGAGGCATGGCCCCGAGACGCAGCGTCTCGTTCCCTGTCCTCAGGGAACAGGGGTTACATACGTAACCTAGACGTTCCCTTCCGGAGGGAACTCTACTCTGCGTCCTGGTGGACACTATGGGAACGTTTATACCAACGCCGCCATACCGAGGGATTAGTGATCAAACTGACTGAATGAGGAGTCAAGAAGGAAAATCACCCCTGCTTCAGCGAGAGTCGCTGGGGCCCAGTGACCTGCCACGGCTAGCTCGGCTACCTATGTATACTCAACACTGAGGGTATTCAGTGAGGCTGAATAGCCTGCGCAACCAGAACTACCCGAGTGGAGCTTCTGCTCAGAGGGAATCTACAGAGTGGAGGTCTCATGACCTAACTACACTTGACACTGACGATGGTCTGTGAGGCTGAATAGCCTGTGCAGCAGGCCTGTCTAAGTGGAGATTTTCTGAGGAGTGGAGGCTTTGCCGAAAGGAAGCCTGGCAACACTCTGCGCCTTCCAGTGAAGCAACTCTAAGAATGGAGGTGCTGTGGCACCTCTACACTCAAACCCTGGGGGTAGTCAGTGAGGCTGAGTAGCCTGTGCAGCAGAACTACCTACAAGGAGTTCAGAAGAGTGACTGCTTCAAAGGAAGCCAAAAAAGCACTCTGTGTCTTGCAAAGGAAAACTCTAAAAGTGGGGGTCTCGTGACCCATCTTCACTTCAACACTGAGGGTAGTCAGTGAGGCTGAATAGCCTGTGCAGCAGAACTACCTGAGTGGAGTTTCTGCAAAGTGGCGGAAACTTTGGTAAGAAGCTTTGGTAAGAAGAAGCCTGGTACCACTCTGCACCCAGCAGAGGACGACTCTAAGGATGGAGGTCTGTGACCTATCTACACCCAATACTAGAGGTGGTCCGCGAGGCTGAATAGCCTGTGCAGTCGGACCGCCTATTTCTAGTGAATCTCTGGAGGCAACGAAGGACTCTGAGTGAGTCTGGAGAGTGGAGGCTTCTGAGAAGAAGCCTGACAACATCTCATGAAGGGAGACTCTAATAGTGGAGGTCTGATGACCTAACTACACTTCACTTAATACACTTCAACACTGCAGGTGTTCATCGAGGCTGAATAGCCTATGCGACAGTACTACCTGAGTGGAGTCTGGAGAGTGGAGGCTTTCAAGGAGGGAGCCTAACACACCTCCGTGCTTAGCAAAGAAGAACTCTGAGAGTGGAGGTCTCATGACCTATCTACACTCTAATCCTGAAGGTCATCCGCGAGGCTGACTAGCCTGTGCGATAGAATTACCTTCGTTTTGGAGCTCTTCTGGAGAGTGGAGGCCTGAAGAGGCGTCGACACTCAATCCTGCTAGCAGTGCTATCTGGATTGGAGTTGAAAAAACTAAAAGGTTTTGTACGAAACCAACTCAAACAATGGGACGGAGGTTTACCTGCGTGACCCACACCGTGAAGGATTTTAGAAAAGGACCCGCCAGTGGGGGAAGACCTTTACCACTAACGTGGATTTGAGGAAAATGCGTAAGCGCATTTACCACATGTGGATTTTAAGGAGTGCTCACGGACTTGCGTGAGCAAACACCACCAAAGTGGTTTTAAGTAGGTGCCCTAGAGCATAGCGAGAGGATCACCAGACTGCAGTCTCTAGGCGATAGCAGAGCCTGAAAGCGGAGCTTCTGGAGAGGGGAAGCTTCAGCAAAAAGACTCTCTAAAGCGAGAGGAGGCCTACGACGCTCTCCCTAGGGAAACTCTTCAGAGTGGAGGCCTCAAGTGAAACGCTCTAGACGAGGGGAGGCCTGACTACACTCGACGCTCAAGAAAAGGCAGATACTCACAGTAGAGCAAATAATGAAAAATTCTATTTATCATCTAGCTCTGTGTAGTGGAGGCTCCGAGACTGCATCTCTCAGGAGAGAAGCCTACAACACTAGTTTTTGGTGAGTGGAAGACTGCACTCCCACAAAAAATAGTCAGCAAGGCACTCATGGGCCTGCTAGCTGCTATAACTGTGAGAGTGAAGGTCTCAGTACTGTTGGCTGTGACAGAGGGGAGACCTATTACACTGTGCTTATCAAAGGAGTTGAAAAAACTTAAGGGTTTTGGAACCAACTCGAAAATGGGCACGGAGGATTATCCTGCGTGGTCCAACCCGTGAGGGATTTGAAGAAGGACCCTGCCTTTACGGGAGGGATCCTTACCATAAATATGGATTTTAGTAAAGTGCCTATTTTTTGTAGTGCACTTACCACTCGTGTGGATTTTAGGGAATGCTCAAAACAATTTGTGTGAGCAGACACCACTTAACGTGGTTTTGAGAAGGTGCTCTAAGCATTTCGCGAGGAAGACACCTGTATCATTCCCGGGCGATAGCAGAACCCGGAAGCAGAGCTTTCAGTGAGGGAGGCTTTAATGGTTACAAGCTCTCTCGAACGTAACAAGCCTGACGACGCTCAACTGAGGAAGCTCTAACGAGTGGAGGCCTTGGTATACACGCCCTCTCGAGGAAGGGAGGCCTACCTACACTCAACGCTTGTAGTGACAGGTCCACGAAAAGGGCTCACAAGCTGCCTTAATCTTGTGTTTCCGGCCTGCATTTCTGGAAAGTGGAGGCTTAACAGAAATACCTCACATAGAGGGAGCCTGGCAACACTCAACCCAGTAAAAAGCTCTCATGAATGGAGGTCTAAGAATGACCTGGCTACATTCAGCGCTAAGAAGTATTATCTTTATATGTCTCTCTTTACAGAGGACTTCACAGAGAGGAGGCCTTCTAGGCCTGCTACACTCAATTCTGGCGGATTGAGTCACAATACCAGAAAGTAATTTAGTGAGGCCCAAAATGGGGCCTAACAGCCAAATATATAAGATTTCTACTTCAAAGCGGGGCTTTTTAAAGAGAGCG
Source organism: Garra rufa (assembly GCF_049309525.1). NCBI lineage: Eukaryota > Metazoa > Chordata > Actinopteri > Cypriniformes > Cyprinidae > Garra > Garra rufa. The sequence goes on along the minus strand of NC_133363.1, from coordinate 15,437,635 downwards.
GAGGCTTCAGTAAAACATCTCTCTCTCAGAGAGGGAGCCTTGACGACGCTCTATTCACCCTAACACACAAACTCCTAGGAGTGGAGGTCTCACATATGTGTATATGAAAATATACAGGGAAGGTACCTGACTACACTAATGCAAAAAGAGTATTACTCTTAGCAGGGTTTGAGTGAGCGGAGGCTTCAGCAGAGCGATTTTTCGCTTGAAGCAGCTTGACAACGCTCAAGAGGGTTTTTTATTACATATTCTCGTATGTATATGTATGTTGGATCATGTCTATACCAAGCTCACTCTAGCCGAGGTTTCAAACCTGACAACGCTTAACCCAAGAGGGGATTTCTACGAGTGGAGGTCTCTACACACTGTTTTCTTTTATAAAACGAGGGGAGACCTGGCTACACTCGGCACTTGGTGGCAGTAGAACTCAAGAGGAGCTCGAAAACTGCAATAGCAATCACCCAAGCGGAGCTGGTAGACAAAAGAAAACATACACATACACACTTGAATATTTTATTAAAGTGTCTTTACTGTTCACATACCGGGCCAACAGATTGAATATCAATCTCATCATCGGCCCAGCCCCAGAGTCTTTGGCGAGGGGGAAAAGGGAGGGGCAGATAGCCGAACGGACGTGAGGGGAACCGGAGAGGAGACTCTAGGTGCCCGATCCAGGCCTGCCGCCACGCCGGCGCTGGATCGTCTCCCTTAGATCCCCTCTCCTATGCCACGCATCACGCATCACGCCTCCTCTGGGACCGACTCCTCCTGGGGGGAGGGCCCCGATTGGCCACACTGGCGACCTGGCCTCGTCTCTGGCCCTTGGACCAGGACGGGCCTGGTTTTCCCCGGTGTTCAGGTGGGGGCGTGGACCGGCGAGGGATGCAAAGCCCCAGACCTCGGTCCAGATCTTTCAGTAGATCAGCCTGGTACGTCTGCAACACTGCCACCGTGTGCAGAGGAGCACCAGCCTGACCCACTGCCGCATATGCCCTGCCTTTCAACCGAGATGTTTCTCTCAAAGGCTTGGATGGCAGGGTCGGAGCCTTCAGGGTTGATGTCCCTCGCTCTGAGAGATCGTTCGCAAACGTCTGCTTAGTGAGAGGCATCGACACATATCCGCGCCCATGCATTCCCTCGACATCAGCATAATTCGCATGCTGATGCCTGTGAATGCGGGCTGAATATGGCCTGTCCCATTCCCTCTCGATCTCTTATGCAGATCAGGAAGGAATGGGAAGCTCACAGGAGTTTGGCTTGTTATGGCCGGGAAGAAGCCGCTCGTCTAGTCTACCTAGGGCGGCCTTTTCCCCGGCGGGCTTCCACAGAAGGGGTAGCCGCGCGGTCCATAACAGACATCAACTCTTCATATGCGGGGCAGGCAGGCTGCATGGGCTCAGAGAGCTCATCTTGTTCCATTTCAGCCTCCTGCTCGCCCTGGCTTGAAGCCAAAAGAGCACTCGCTGCAGGACCGGAAGATGTGAGAGACAGCACATCTTCCGCTAGCAGCGCATTCTTGTCTCCGGCTGACGTGCGCGAGAGACCCGGACCCGAGCCGCGTGGGGCGGATGGATGTCCCAATTCCCTCGAGAAAAGAGACAAACGAGTACGGAGTTTTTTTTTTTTTTTCAAAGTGAAACTCTCACAATGAACGCGCTCCGCTCCTTCTAGAGCAGAGCGCGCGTGCTCTTACACCTAAAACACACCAAACAGAGGTCGTGTGCATCATCAGGTGTCAGATTTCTCTGACACGGATCCGCACACTTCCTAAACATTTTCTCTCTAGGCATCGCTGTACTCACTCGTTTAGAACAGAGGACTCTGAAGACAAAAAGATGGTAATGTGCTCTCAGGCGCCTGTTGATGATGTCATAGGCTGGCGCCGGACAGTGTCAAGTTCACTGTCGTTGTTATATAACTTGTTTCAGAACCGGTCATGCTGAAGGCAGTTCCCATAGTGTCCACCAGGACGCAGCGCAGAGTTCCCTCCGGAAGGGAACTCATTTAGGTGTGAATAAAAAAACTAGCGACTACAACCTGCCTCGTCAGTGCATCCGAAACTATTTCCCATCCCGGAACTGTTTTGTATTCCCATCTCCTGCCTCGCCTGAAAACATGATACACTTAGAAAACTTAAAAGAACAGGAACTTGTGCCCGATTTTCTGAAGTTCACAGGTCGTTTCTGTGACCACATCTTTCAGAAGAGTTCTGTGAAAACACTGAAAGGAGGACACATTGTTTCTGGCAAATGTGAGTGTTCACAAATTTAAGTCATTGGTAGATATTCAAGTCCAAAAGCCTATTAAACAGGTACATTTATTTATCTGTTTGTGCATTTTAGTCAGTGCTTGGACGTCTGGTGCAGATTTATGTAGATACAATCAGCAGTGAAGTGCCTTGTCTGGATAATGCAGTTGCTACTCTTGCAATTTTAGAGAATGAGGCAGCTGTTCAAAAAGCTTTAAAAGTATATCAGATTGGGATGGAAGAGGTAAGACATAGAATATCCTATATTCAATACTGTCAATGCAGTTATGTCACACATCTGAAGCTCCTTCAGTTGTTTGCATCTATACAAATACACTTCTGAGGTATAACTAATCAAATCTCAGGTTTCTTTTTATCAGAGACAGCTTAATATGTCACTTATCATAGGCAATATTTTGAAACTTACATTGTTTATGACAGTATTCAGTAATAGGTTAGTCAAAAGTTTTTTTTCACGCAAGTCAAATAAAGGTGAACAGTTTTAGTTTAGGTACCACAGTTGTTGCAGCCATTCAGTGACAAAGTACATGCACACATACTGTTTCACAGATGAAAAACAAGTTCCCAGTAAGTGTGATGGACATTACCTCAGAGCACCAGAAGTTCAGCAGTCTGGCCATCTCTGAATTCATGAAACACTCCTTTAAAGATGAAAAGGGAGAATACCTAATAAAACTGATGGTAAGTTTCAAATCAATAACAAACTCATGTTAGCGTGCAGACATATGTGACCCTGGACCACAAAACCAGTCTTAAGTAGCATGGGTATATTTGTAGCAATAGCCAAAAATACATTGTATGGGTCAAAATTATAGTTCCCTTCCGGGAACTCGAGCCGCGTCATGGAACGCTATGGGGAACGCCATTGGCGGGCCGCACTCTGAACTGTGTATAACAACCAATGAAATGACGGGAGTGACGTCACAGGCGCGGTGACGTCATCGACCGGGAAGTATAAAGCGCGTGCGTTTGAAGCCGGCGGCAGCTTTTGTCATTCAGCGAGAGCGCTCTGTGTCTGTGTCTGTCCCGGTCATACTGCTGCTTTTTCGTGCCAGTTTGCATGGCTTTTTATTTGAGTAGTATGACCATTTAAATGCAACCAAAGGGGGAAAGAAAGTTTAGAAACTAAGGCAGTTCAAGCAGCCAAATAGATAGTGAAACACAGTCTATGTTTAGTCTGCTTGAGTGTAGAGCACGCACAGTCAGCCCTCGAAAAGGCTGGCTGTCCACAGTGTGAGCGTAAAAATCTCCACTGCGGGTGCTCAACGGAAGGCTCTCTTCGAGGAGGGAGCCTTCGCCAGCGTTTCTCGCGGGTCTGGCCCCGCTCCCGCCGAGGCGGAGCGGTAGCTGCACTCGTTGGGATCGCGGCTCGATCTATTAGAGTGACGGGAGACGGGTGTTTAAAAATACCCTATCTCCTCTCCTATCTGGTGGATCGGTAAACCTTTTTTCTGGATAAGGAAGCCCGCAATGCGGTTACTTCCCTCCAGGAAAGGTTTTCAACGCTTTCCATATCTTCCTCTAAGGAGGTTGATGTGAAGTACGTTGTCAAAAGTATTCAACCGCCCCCCCTGATCGCCTCAGTATGATGAGCTGGTGGTTGTGCTGACTGTGCATTAGCTAAATAAGCAAATATGAGCCGCAGAAAAGCAAACGTTCTGCTTCCTGCGGACTAAGTCAGCGCTTCCAAACGGAGCTTTCTGTCCTTCCCGATCTATATTGAGTTTTTTAGATCTGGAAAAAATAGAAAGTAAAGATGACGCCGCGGGTTAAACAGACGCTTTCAGCTATCTGTCCCCCGGTCTGGCATCATTCTTGAAGGCTCCGTCTTTGCTCTCCAAGCCGCCTAAAGAAAACTTCAGGCTTGATCAGCAAAGATACACGTGCTGGGGTTCTTGACGGGATAATAAAACCCCAGCCGTGTACCAGCTCCTCACATAGAGGCTCATAATAGGAGCGTTGCAGCCCGTTTCCCTCCGGTGACACCTAGAGGGCGGGATTAGCGACACTCCTGACCGGGGGCTTCAAAGACCGAGCCCGGTCCGAGGGTCGTGCTTCGGTCTAAGAGGTCCTCGGCTAAACGGCCCTGACTTTATGGAAAATAAATAAATAAAATATAGGGCCGATGAGGGCAGCCCCTCTCGGGGAGGTCTGCGGTGCACCATAGAAAAACTCGGTGACCACACCTTCCCGGCCCTCTGGAGATCTGAACAATCTCCCGCGAACAGAGTTCGCAACCCCCGCGGGGGTCTTAAGAGCAACTAATTCAGGTGTATCCTGCCAGCTCGCTGTTACAGGTCACCGAATCAGTTCCTCAGATAAATCCAGAAGCCAGCCGCGAGGGGCTGGTTCCCTTAATAGAATTTCTGGCAGCGTGGAAACTACTGCCAAATATTTCTATGTGGGTCCTGCGCACTGTAGAGAAAGGTTATTGCAAAGATTTCAATTCGGCTCCAGCCGCCGCCTTTCAGCGGGGTATTTCACAGCTCTGGTGAACCCCGAGCAGGGTCTGGTAATCGAACAGGAGGTAGAACTCTCCTGAGGGAGGAGGCCATCGAGGTGGTCCCGCCTCGGTGTAGAGAGTCTGGGTTCTACAGCCAGTACCTCATTGTTCCCAGGATGGAGGGCTTCGGCCCATTTTCGACTTCACGTCTCCATCCTTCCACAACACAGGAAGTTTCTCAGGTTCGCTTTTAGGGGCAAAGCTCACCAATACAGAGTACTTCCTTTCGGCCTAGCTCTCTCACCCCGAACTTTCACGAAGTGTGTGGATGCTGCTCTGGCTCCTCCTTGACTCCAGGGCATCCGCATACTCGACTGGTCGATTCTGACCAGCTCAAGACAGTTTGCGGTCCAACATCGAGGTGTTGTTCTCGCTCTCATGAAAGAATTGGGGTTGAGGCTCAACACCAACAAGAGTGGGTTTTCTTCACTACTAAAAACCACTTATCTAGGTGTAATCTGGGATTCGACCACGATGCAGGCACGAATGTCACCTGCTCGGATCGAGTCGATCCTTACTGCAGTAAATGCGGTCAAGCTAGGCCCGCCACTCACTGTCAAAAGTTCCAAGTACTGTTAGGTCTTATGGCAGCCGCTTCCAACGTGATACTTCTTGGACTGCTGCTTATGAGACCACTTCAGTGGTGGCTCAAACCAGGGGGTTCTCCCCGAGGGGAAACCCATTCTGCAAGATCAAGGTCACGCGGCGCTGCCTACGTGCCTTGGCCATGTGGAAGAAACCCTGGTTTCTCTCTTAGGGTCCGGTTCCGGGAGCTCTTCGTCGCCGCGTCAAGCTAGCGACGGACGCATCCCTCACCGGATGGGGAGGCGGTCATGAGTGACCGCTCAACCCAGGCCTGTGGAGCAATCCTAGCCGTGTTCCACACCCTGAAGTGTTTCCTTCCAGACCCAAAAACTGTCACGTGCTGCAGTCAGCACTGCGGGGATTTATTATATAAATCATCAAGGAGGTATCCGCTCACGCCCCTTATATAAGCTGGCGTACCGGATCCTCCTATGGTCTTAAGGAAAGACTTCTCTCCCTGAGAGCAGTCCAGTATCTCTGGACGTGGGAGCAGACGTCTGTCAAGGCAGGGGCTGAGGCCCGGGGAATGGATGCTTCACCCAGAGGTGGTGAAGCAGATCTGGAGAATATTTGGCCAGGCACAGGTGGACCTGTTTGCGACTCGAGAGACATCACACTGTCCCCTCTGGTACTCTCTAGTTCCTCCAGCTCCACTGGGGCTGGATGCCATGGCACAGACGTGGCCGAGGCTGCGTCTGTACGCCTTTCCCCCGATCGCTCTGCTCCCGGGAGTTCTGGAATGGGTCCGTCGGTTTCAAGTGCGGCTGCTACTAGTAGCCCCGTACTGGCCGGCACCAGTATGGTTCTCGGACCTGGTATCTCTCCTCGATGGCTCTCCGTGGGAGATTCCCGTCAGGAGGGACCTCCTGTCTCAGGCTGGGGGCGCAATATGCCACCCCCACCCAGAGAAATAGAGGTTATGGGTGTGGCCCCTGAGGGGGCACAACTCATAGGAGCGGGTCTCTCAACCGAGGTTGTTGAGACCCTTCTCCAATCCAGAGCTCCCTCTACGAGGAAACTGTATGGCCTCAAGTGGAACTTATTTGCGAGATGGTGCCGCGAGCGCCACTTAGACCCAGTCAACTGCCCGGTCGGTACAGTTCTGGAGTTCCTACAGTCTCGCCTTTCCGCAGGGCTAGCTCACCCCACTCTAAAGGTATACGTGGCAGCCATAAGTGCCTACCACGCCCCTTTAGGTGGCCTCTCAGTGGGCAAGAGCCCCCTGGTCACACGTTTCCTCCACGGTCGGGAGATCGAGGCTTCATCAGGAAGTAATGAAGCATGGAGACTATGGGACCTCTGGCGACTCGATAGATATCGCAAGGTTCTCTCTGGTTCTCCTTAGTGCCTCCAGGTCCGCCCGGACTGGACGCCATAGTACAGACGTGGCCGAGGCTGCGTCCGTACGCATTCTCCCGATCACTGTGCAGTTCTGGAAAGAGCATGCCGGCATAGTCACAGCTAGTCCAACCATGGTCTTGGACCTTCCCTCTCAAGCTGGGGGCGCGGCCTGCTACCCCCACATGGAGAGGTGGAAAGTTATGAGTATGGCCCCTGGGGGGGCGCAACTCATAGACTCGGGTCTCTCAACCGAGGTTGTTGAGACCCTGCTCCTATCCAGAGCTCCCTCTACGAGGAAACCTTAAGTGGAACTTGTTTGCTTCATGGTGTCACGAACACCATCTAGACCAAGTTACTGCCCGCTGGTACAGTACTAGAGTCTCCGCAAACCCACTAAACCAGCCCACTCCATCCTGAGGGTGTTCGTGGCGGCTTATTGGCCTACCACGCCCCTCGTGGTGGCTCGTCGGTATGGTTTCCTCGGTGGTGCACTCAGGTTGAGACCCTGAGGGGTCTCAAGCCTCTATTACCTCCTTTCTTGGAGTGCGACCAATGGGAAGTATATCTGTCCAGTATGCGCACTGGGCACATACGGCCACAAAGAAAGCGTGTGGCACGATCAGAGCTATCAGTAGATGGATCACGGATGCCATTCCTACTACCTCCAAGCCCTCTGGTCTCCCAGCTCCATGGGGAGCCAAGACTTTCTCCTACTGAGGCTGTCTGCCTCTTAAAAGCTCTGACAGCAGGTGTCCCCCTCCAGGACATCTGCAATGCTGCGGGTTGGTCCTCGCCCCTGACAATTGGTCCTCGCCCCTGACATTCGTCAGGTACTATGAGCTTGACCTCAGAGCCGCTCCAGGCTCGGCTGTACTCTCGGCCTAGTGCGCTAGGCCTAGAGGGTTAGCCACCTCCCTAGCCAGGAGGAGACTTCTCAAGGCGCATTCTTTCTGCGGAAAGAAGAGAAGTCGTTTTCGCCACGACGCTCCTCGTGTGCCCGAGGGCCGAGGAGTGTCCCTGCATCCTCGCGAGCCCGAGGGCCGAGGAGCAGACCTAAAAGCCTCTTGTCCGTGTAATGCTAGACAAAGGCTCATACTCTCGCGTCCCGGTAGGCTTACCAGGCCGAGCTTCCGGTCCCTCTTGTTCTGGCTACTCCCAGACAAAGGACTAAGACTCCTTGTGAGCCCGAGGGCCGAGGAGTACCTCTCGCACTGGCTGGCGAACCAGGCAGAGGTCACGGTTCTCGTGTGCCTGAGGGCCGAGAACTGCACAGCCCTCTTGTCCGCGGAATGCTAGACAATGGCTTAATTCTCCTCGTGCTCTGACGCAGGATGCTATCAGACCGAGTGTATTTCGGTCCCTCTTGTTTCTGGCTTTCCCCAGACCAAGGACTAAGACTCCTCGTCTGCCTTCAAGTAAGGCCGAGGAGTGCCTCATGCACTGGCTGGCTACCAGGCTGAGGCCCCTACTGTCTTCCCCGTGAGCCCGAGGGCCGGGGATTGCAGTGCCCTCTTGTCCGCGGAATGCTAGACAATGGCGTATTCCCTCGCGTCCTGGCGGAGCTCCAGGCCGAGCCTTGGATCCCTCTTGTTCTGGCTGAACCCCCAGACAAAGGATCACCCTCTCCTCGTGTGCCCGAGGGCCGAGGAGCCTTGAGGTCGAGCTCACCGTCCTCGTGGGTCTACGGACCGAGGACTACCTAACACCATCTGTCCGCGGAATGCTAGACAGTGGTCATTCGGTCCCTCTTGTTCTGGCTAACTCCCAGACAAAGGACTAAGACTCTGCGTGTGCCTGAGGGCCGCGGAGTACCTCTCGTTCTGGCTGGCGACCAGACGGAGGAAGACCTCCATTCCTCGTGTGCCTGCGGGCCGAGGAGCACTCTTGGGGTCGAGTGCACTGTCCTCGTGGGTCTGCGGACCGAGGACTTCCCACACCATCTGTCCGCCGAGTCCTAGACAGTGGTTATTCGGTCCCTCTTGTTCTGGCTAACTCCCAGACAAAGGACTAAGACTCTGCGTGTGCCTGAGGGCCGCGGAGTACCTCTCGCTCTGGCTGGAGACCAGACAGAGGTAGAACCCCATTCCCCGTGTGCCTGCGGGCCGGGGAGCACTCTCGAGGTCGAGTGCATTGTCCTCCTGGACCAAGGACTACCTACACCATCTGTCCGCCGAGTGCTAGACAGTGGTCATTCGGTCCCTCTTGCTCTGGCTAACTCCCAGACAAAGGACTAAGACTCTGCGTGTGCCTGAGGGCCGCGGAGTACCTCTCGTTCTGGCTGGCGACCAGACAGAGGAAGACCTCCATTCCTCGTATGCCTGCGGGCCGAGGAGCACTCTTGGGGTCGAGTGCACTGTCCTCGTGGGTCTGCGGACCGAGGACTACCTAACACCATCTGTCCGCCGAGTGCTAGACAGTGGTCGTTGCAGTCCCTCTTGCTCTGGCTACTCCCAGACAAAGGACTAAGACTCCTCGTGTGCCTGAGGGCCGAGGAGCACCTCTCGTTCCGGCTGGAGACCGGACAGAGGTAGAACCCCATTCCCCGTGTGCCTGCGGGCCGGGGAGCACTCTCGAGGTCGAGTGCTGTGTCCTCTTGGACCGAGGACTTCCATATACCATCTGTCCGCCGAGTGCTAGACAGTGGTCATTCGGTCCCTCTTGTTCTGGCTAACCCCCAGACAAAGGACTAAGACTCTGCGTGTGCCTGAGGGCCGCAGAGTACCTCTCGTTCTGGCTGGCGACCAGACAGAGGAAGACTACCATTCCTCGTTTGCCCGAGGGCCGAGGATTACAGGGCCTTTTTTGTCCGCGTAATGCTAGACAAGGGCTCTCTCTCTTTCCACCCTGGTTGAGCAGACACTCGCAGGGCTCGGAAATTATGGAAGCGTTGGTAGTCTCGTTCCCCATAGCGTTCCATGACGCGGCTCGAGTTCCCGGAAGGGAACGTCTCGGGTTACTAATGTAACCTTAGTTCCCTGAGGGAACGAGACGCCGCGTCTCGGACCATAATTCCCGCACCCTGCGGCGCTCGCTTCATTCCTAAAAGAGCTGCCGCCGGCTTCAAACGCACGCGCTTTATACTTCCCGGTCGATGACGTCACCGCGCCTGTGACATCACTCCCGTCATTTCATTGGTTGTTATACACAGTTCAGAGTGCGGCCCGCCAATGGCGTTCCCCATAGCGTTCCATGACGCGGCGTCTCGTTCCCTCAGGGAAATGAAAGCTTTAGCGTAAAGTTCTACCAGGATGACTCTAATTCATGATTATCTCGACAACCAATAGCAGCTCGACGCCTTGAATAAAATACCAAAACTTACTCTTCTATCCTGCTGCCCCTAGGTGTCGTACCCGAAGTTCCCCTCCATCCTCCCCACCACCACCAGGTTGGCTACCATCCATACCACGTGGGGGAAGGCTCTCCCCTGCCTTCATCTTCAGGCAGGAAATGCAGTCTACCTCAGTCACGGATTAAGGATGGAGCCCACGCCAAAAGAAACCATTAACCCTTCTGTCTTATTCATTCATTCAAATAAATGTTCAAATTTCTATTGCCTCAGAGTCTCTCTGGTAGAACTAAGGTTACATTAGTAACCCGAGACGTTTTTTCTTATATGCCAAAAATCATTAGGATATTAAGTAGTGGTGGGCATAGATTATTTTTTTAAATCTAGATTAATCTAGATTAAATTTTGAAATTAATCTAGATTAATCTAGATTAAAACGGGCTAATTTGAAGGCATTCAGAATATGTGTGCTACCCAAATAATGACTAAAAGTAAGTCTTTGAGAACGGGTTTCTCAAACCAGGTGGCGCATTAGACCAGGCGCTCATCTCCTGTTTTCAAAATGCATTACAAACTGCTTGACGATTGCATTTACAACACAATTAACTATACAAATTTGTGTAACCAAGTAATTCTGCGCAAAATGCTGTACAACGTGCGCATTACCGTAAAATACACAGGCGCGCGGGTATGGATAGCCTATCTGCGTGCATCGTCTTCCAATAAACTGCGTTGCTTTTTGAAGCGTCAATTCAGTTGTTGCATATAGTTTAATGTCTTTATTTCGGGATTATCAAAGTAAATTATAACTCAAACATGAGATTTTACTGGGGCACAGCAGATTTTCATTGGGGCACGTGCTCCAGTAAAAAGGGTCTAACAACGCACGCACCTGCCCTGAAGCGGCTTCATAACTGCATCCATGTCTGCACGTCTCATTTGATGTGGTAATTTGACAGAAGTTGAAGACTCGTTCTCGCCTCGTACAGTGTAATTCGACTAGGTATACGTCATCCGCGCTAAAATATCACAGTGAAAGTCATGATATCTTGCGTAGTTTAGACCCAGCTCCCAACCCAACTTTGAGAATAGATTAACGGCGATATTTTTTTTTATCGCGCGATATGAGTCTCACGTTAACGCAGCACGTTAACGCCGATAACGGCCCACCATTAATATTAAGTAAAGATCATGTTCCATGAAGATATTTTGTCAATTTTCTATGGTAAATATATCAAAACTTAATTTTTGATTAGTAATACGCATTGCTAAGAACTTCATTTAGTCATGTATAAATCTAAATTTTGAAAAATTGACACTGATGACTGGTTTTGTGATAGCCTGGAAAAAATCCAGACCCTAATCTATTAAGATTAAGGCTCTGGCATCGAGCAATGAAAAGGGCCTAACTCGAGGGGCGGCACCAAGCATGCATTTGAAACTCTCACTGCACGCAACCCTTACGAAAATTAACCATGGTTTTTTTGTAGTAACCATGGTTTAACTATGGTTTTTGAAGTAAAACCATAGTAACTACAATTGAACCATGGTTTAACTATAGTTTTTTATAGTAAAACCATAGTAACCATAAAATAAACCATGGTTTTACTATAGTAACCATGGTTTAACTACGTTTTTTGTAGTAAAACCATAGTAACTACAAAATAAACCATGGTTTTACTATAGTAACAATGGTTAAACTATATTTTTTGTAGTAAAACCATAGTAACTACAAAATAAACCATGGTTTTACTATAGTAACCATGGTTTAACTATGTTTTTGTAGTAAAACCATAGTAACTACAAAATAAACCATGGTTTTACTATAGTAACCATAGTTAAACTATGTTTTTGTAGTAAAACCATAGTAACTACAAAATAAACCATGGTTCCCTTCCGGGAACTCGAGTCGCGTCTAGAAACGCTATGGGGAACGCCATTGGCGGGCCGCACTCTGAATCATGTCTTGCAACCAATGAACGACGGGGGTGACGTCACAGGCGCGGTGACGTCACCGACCAGGAAGTATAAAGCACGTGCGTTTGACGCCCGCGGCAGCTTTTGTCATTCAGCGAGAGCGCTCTGTGTCTGTGTCTGTCTACCATTTGCTGTTTTTGTGCCCAGTTTGGTACACTTTTATTTGAGCAAATGGCGTCTAAAACTAGTAAAGCAACCAGAAAAGCGGTGGCGGTACAGCGCCCGCATAGGCAGTGTGTCCCTCCTTGCCAACGCTACATTGTTGGTGGGGATAAACACAGCCTATGCGTGGTCTGCTTGGGAGCGGAGCACGCTCAGTCAGCCCTCGAAAAGGCTGGCTGTGCGCACTGTGATCGATTTCCAGTGCGCCTGCTCCGCTCCCGGAAAGCCCTCTTCGAGGAGGGGGCTTTCACCAGCATACCCCGCGGGAGTGGCCCCGCTTCCGCCGAGGCGGAGCGGCAGCTGCACTCGTGGGGATCGCAGCTCGATCTGCTGGAGGGAATGGAGACGGGTGAACCCCTATCTCCGCCCTCACTCAGCCAGTCGAGCGATCTCCTCCTGGATGCGGAAGCCCGCACTGTGGTTTCTTCCCCTCCGGAGGGGATCCCGGAGCTCCTGTTGTCTTCCTCTATGAAGTACATTTTTTTGGAAGGCGTCCATTTCGGAGCATGTTTGACGGTTCGTGGTCATGGGTCTGTGGACCCTGTGCGCCGACCCCCCAAAATTTTTGAGGGGGGCGCCGCTGGTGTCAATCTGACCGGGTCGGCCGGCGGGGCAGCACGGGAAGGTCTGGGGGGGGCTGGCCCCCTTAGGGGCCGCGCGGAAACCCCCCAAAGTTTTGGGCCTAAAATTGCAGTTCTGTCTTTCGCCACAGTGTGGAGCACCACCGATCCCACTTTAGGTTTATTACATGGCCATTAAAACAAAGGGGTGGTGGACACTTTTTTGGTCCCACGAACCCACTATTTGTCCATTTGACCATTATTTCTGCGGAACGGCCGCGGGACCGCCCGGGACCCCCTTCTCGGGCGCAAGCCCCGCCCCCAAGGTCCCACGAACCCACTATTTGTCCATTTACCCATTATTGTTACGGAACGCCCGCGGAACCCCCCGGGACCCCCTCCCCGGCCACAGGGCCCGCCCCTAAGGTCCCACGAACCTACTATTTGTCCATTTCTCATTTGAGTGAATGACTCCGGTGGGGGTCTTCGTCCCAGCGACCCTCTATTTGTCCACAGCCCTACCGGTTTGATGGGGGGACCCCCGTCCCACGAACCCACTATTTGTCCATTTGCCCATTATTGTTACGGAACGTCCGCGGATCCCCCCGGGACCCCCTCCCCGGTCACAAGCCCCGCCCCCAAGGTCCCACGAACCCACTATTTGTCCATTTGCCCATTATTGTTACGGAACGTCCGCGGATCCCCCCGGGACCCCCTCCCCGGTCACAAGCCCCGCCCCCAAGGTCCCACGAACCCACTATTTGTCCATTTGCCCATTATTGTTACGGAACGTCCGCGGAACCCCCCGGGACCCCCTCCCCGGCCACAGGCCCCGCCCCTAAGGTCCCACGAACCCACTATTTGTCCATTTGCCCATTATTGTTACGGAACGTCCGCGGATCCCCCCGGGACCCCCTCCCCGGCCACGAGCCCCGCCCCCAAGGTCCCACGAACCCACTATTTGTCCATTTGCCCATTATTGTTACGGAACGTCCGCGGAACCCCCCTGGACCCCCTCCCCGGTCACGAGCCCCGCCCCCAAGGTCCCACGAACCCACTATTTGTCCATTTGCCCATTATTGTTACGGAACGTCCGCGGAACCCCCCGGGACCCCCTCCCCGGTCACGAGCCCCGCCCCCAAGGTCCCACGAACCCACTATTTGTCCATTTGCCCATTATTGTTACGGAACGTCCGCGGAACCCCCCAGGACCCCCTCCCCGGCCACGAGCCCCGCCCCTAAGGTCCCACGAACCCACTATTTGTCCATTTGCCCATTACAGTCACGGAAAGACCCCGGAACACTTCGGAACAACTCCCCCTCCACATTGCCACAGCCCCCCGGTCCCACGAACCCACTATTTGTCCATTTGCCCATTACAGTCACGGAAAGACCCCAGAACACTCCGGAACAACTCCCCCTCCACATTGCCACAGCCCCCTGGATCCACGAACCCACTATTTGTCCATTTGCCCATTGTAGTGATGGAATTGAACCTTGACCCTTAATAGATTAGTGGACACTCATCCCATTAACCTACTTTAGAGTCCCATAAATACATTGCAAGTGGGATGTGTGTCCATTTCCAATGTATTAAACAGCCAATCCCATTGAATACATTGCAAGTGGGACATGTGTCCATTTCCAATGTATTAAACAGTGAATCCCATTGAATACATTGCAAGTGGGACCTGTGTCCATTTCCAATGTATTAAACAGCCAATCCCATTGAATACATTGCAAGTGGGATGTGTGTCCATTTCCAATGTTATAGATAGCCAATTCCATTGAATACATTGCAAGTGGGATGTGTGTCCATTTCCAATGTAATAAATAGCCAATTCCATTGAATACATTGCAAGTGGGATGTGTGTCCATTTCCAATGTAATAGATAGCCTATTTCATTGAATACATTGCAAGTGGGATGTGTGTCCATTTCCAATGTAATAGATGGCCAATTCCATCGAATACATTGCAAGTGGGATGTGTGTCCATTTCCAATGTAATAGATAGCCAATTCCATTGAATACATTGCAAGTGGGATGTGTGTCCATTTCCAATGTAATAGATGGCCAATTCCATCGAATACATTGCAAGTGGGATGTGTGTCCATTTCCAATGTAATAGATAGCCAATTCCATCGAATACATTGCAAGTGGGATGTGTGTCCATTTCCAATTTTATAGATAGCCAATTCCATTGAATACATTGCAAGTGGGATGTGTGTCCATTTCCAATGTAATAGATGGCCAATTCCATCGAATACATTGCAAGTGGGATGTGTGTCCATTTCCAATGTAATAAATAACCTATTCCATTGAATACATTGCAGGTGGGATGTGTGTCCATTTCCAATGTAATAAATAGCCAATTCCATTGAATACATTGCAAGTGGGATGTGTCCATTTCCAATGTAATAGATAGCCAATTCCATTGAATACATTGCAAGTGGGATGTGTGTCCATTTCCAATGTAATAGATAGCCAATTCCATTGAATACATTGCAAGTGGGATGTGTGTCCATTTCCAATGTAATAGATAGCCAATTCCATTGAATACATTGCAAGTGGGATGTGTCCATTTCCAATGTAATAGATAGCCAATTCCATTGAATACATTGCAAGTGGGACGTGTGTCCATTTCCAATGTATTAAACAGCCATTCCCATTGAATACATTGCAAGTGGGACCTGTGTCCATTTCCAATGTATTAAACAGCCAATCCCATTGAATACATTGCAAGTGGGATGTGTGTCCATTTCCAGTGTAATAGATAGCCAATTCCATTGAATACATTGCAAGTGGGATGTGTGTCCATTTCCAATGTAATAAATAGCCAATCCCATTGAAAACATTGCAAGTGGGATGTGTGTCCATTTCCAATGTAATAGATAGCCAATTCCATTGAATACATTGCAAGTGGGATGTGTGTCCATTTCCAATGTAATAGATAGCCAATTCCATTGAATACATTGCAAGTGGGATGTGTGTCCATTTCCAATGTATTAAACAGCCAATCCCATTGAATACATTGCAAGTGGGATGTGTGTCCATTTCCAATGTTATAGATAGCCAATTCCATTGAATACATTGCAAGTGGGATGTGTGTCCATTTCCAATGTAATAAACAGCCAATCCCATTGAATACATTGCAAGTGGGACCTGTGTCCATTTCCAATGTATTAAACAGCCAATCCCATTGAATACATTGCAAGTGGGACATGTGTCCATTTCCAATGTATTAAACAGCCAATCCCATTGCATACATTGCAAGTGGGACATTTGTCCACTTCTAATGTATTATATGAGGAATTCATGTTGAGTTTTCGAGTATTTCACCACATACGGTGCATGTCCACCCGCAACTTATTTGATGGGCCTGAATAAATTGGAAATGGACATTTCGTCATTTACATTAAAATCCCAATATTGTTGATAAAAAACACCTCTACTGTACTCAGCATACTCATTGGAATCCATTTATGTGAGTTTCATATCATAATACTGTACAATTTTGCTTACAAATCAACAACATTGTGAATTTCACGTTGAGTTTTCGAGTATTTCACCACATATGGTGCATGTCCACCCTCAACTTATTTGACGGGGCTGAATAAATTGGAAATGGACATTTTGTCATGTAAACTAACATCCCACTATTGTGGATAAAAACACCTCTACTGTACTCAGAACACTCAGTGGAAGCCAATTATGTGAGTTTCATGTCATAATACTGTAGAATTTGCATAAAAATGAATGTCCACAAAAGCACTATGAAGGGCCCGCTGAATAAATTGGAAATGGACGTTTCTTTATTTTAAAAAGTCCCAAAATCAGACCGGACTCCATCGATAGCCCTCGCCGGGCCCTCTACGACAACGCAGGCCACGAGTCCCTTCTTCCCCGGGGCCCGGAGATAGGACCCCCCAAACCCCACACTTTGACCGGCTGTCACTCGGCCGAATCGCCGCCGAACCGCACCAAACTTGGGTTGATCCTAGACCTCCATGGCCCCTATCCGACGACACCCACCCCGAGGCCCTACCCCTTCGGGGGCCGGAGATAGGGCCCCCCCAATCCCCACATGTTGACCGGCTATAACTCGGCCGAATAGACGCCGATCCGCCCCAATCTCGGGGTCCTGTTAGACCCGAGGGAGCCCTAGCCGACGACACCCGCCCCGAGTCGCTGCTCCACCGGGGGCCCGAGATATGGACCCCCGTAGTTTCGGGGGCCAAATCGAACGAAGAGGCCTAGAGGCTCCCAACTGGGCTCGATCGATAGCCCTCAACGGGCCCACTCCGACGACGTAGGCCACGAGTCCCTACTCCCCCGGGGCCCGGAGATAGAGCCCCCCAATGCCCCAAACTATAAAATTTTGACCGGCTACCACTCGGCCGAATCGAGGCCGAACCGCACCAAACTCGGGGCCCCGTTAGACCCGAGGGAGACCTAACCGACGACACCAGCCACGAGTCGCTGCTCCACCCGGGGCCCGAAATATGGACCCCCGTAGTTTCGGGGGCCAAATCGAACGAAGAGGCCTGGAGGCTCCCAACTGGGCTCGATCGATAGCCCTCAACGGGCCCTCTCCGACGACGTAGGCCACGAGTCCCTACTCCCCCGGGGCCCGGAGATAGAGCCCCCCAATGCCCCAAACTATAAAACTTTGACCGGCTACCACTCGGCCGAATCGAGGCCGAACCGCACCAAACTCGGGGCCCCGTTAGACCCGAGCGAGACCTAACCGACGACACCAGCCACGAGTCGCTGCTCCACCGGGGGCCCGAGATACGGACCTCCAAACTTTACGTCCACCGGCAACTTATTTGACGGGCCCTTCATACAGCTCCCGTGGACACTTCTACAAAGTGTATTTTTTTAATAAGTATGTGCAATATTGTTGATGAAAACACCTCTACTGTACTTAGCACACTCAGTGGAAGCCAATTCTCTCAGTTTCATTTCATAATACTGTAGAATTTGCATAAAAATGAATGTCCACAGGAGCATTATGAAAGGCCCGCTAAATAAATTGGAAATGGACATTTCGTCATTTACATTAAAATCCCAATATTGTTGATAAAAACACATCTACTGTACTTGGCATACCCCTTGGAATCCATTTATGTGAGTTTCATGTCATAATACTGCACAATTTGGCTTAAAAATCAACAAAATTGAGAATTTCACGTTGAGTTTTCGAGTATTTCACCACATATGGTGCATGTCCACACTCAACTTATTCGACGGGGCTGAATAAATTGGAAATGGACATTTTGTCAAGTAACTATACATCACAATATTGTGGATAAAAACACCTCTACTGTACTCAGCACACTCAGTGGAAGCCAATTATGTGAGTTTCATGTCATAATACTGTAGAATTTGCATAAAAATTAATGTCCACGGGAGCACTATGAACGGCCCGCTGAATAAATTGGAAATGGACATTTCTTTATTTTAAAAAGTCCCCAAAATTAGACCAGACTCGATCCATAGCCCTCGCAGGGCCCTCTCCGACAAAGCATGCCCCGAGTCCCTACTCCCCTGGGGGCCGGAGATAGAGCCCCCCAAAACCCTAAACTCCAAAATTTTGACCGGCTGTCACTCGGCCGAATCGAGGCCGAACCGCACCAAACTCGGGGCCCCGTTAGACCCGTGGGAGACCTAACCGACGACACCGACCACGAGTCGCTGCTCCTCCGTGGGCCGGAGATACGGACCCCCAAACTTTTTGTCCACGCGCAACTTATTTGACGGGCCCTCCATACTGCTCCCGTGGACACTTCAATAAAGTGTATTTTTTTAATAACTACGTGCAATATTGTTGATGAAAACACCTCTACTGTACTCAGCACACTCAGAGGAAGCCAATTATGTGAGTTTCATGTCATAAAACTGTAGAATTTGCATAAAAATGAATGTCCACGGGAGCATTATGAAAGGCCCGCTAAATAAATTGGAAATGGACATTTCGTCATTTACATTAAAATCCCAATATTGTTGATAAAAACACATCTACTGTACTTGGCATACCCCTTGGAATCCATTTATGTGAGTTTCATGTCATAATACTGCACAATTTTGCTTAAAAATCAACAAAATTGAGAATTTCACGTTGAGTTTTCGAGTATTTCACCACATATGGTGCATGTCCACCCTCAACTTATTTGACGGGGCTGAATAAATTGGAAATGGACAGTTTGGCATTTACATTAAAATCCCAATATTATTGATAAAAACACCTTTACTGTACTTGGCATACCCCTTGGAATCCATTTATGTGAGTTTCATGTCATAATACTGCACAATTTTGCTTAAAAATCAACAAAATTGAGAATTTCACGTTGAGTTTTCGAGTATTTCACCACATATGGTGCATGTCCACACTCAACTTATTCGACTGGGCTGAATAAATTGAAAATGGACATTTTGTCATGTCAATATAAATACCAATATTGTTAATAAAAAACACCTCTACTGTACTCAGCACACTCAGTGGAAGCCAATTATGTGAGTTTCATGTCATAATACTGTAGAATTTTCATAAAAATGAATGTCCACGAGAGCACTATGAAGGGCCCGCTGAATAAATTGGAAATGGACGTTTCTTTATTTTAAAAAGTTCCAAAATTAGACCGGACTCAGTCCCAAAATTAGACCGGACTCGATCGATAGCCCTCACTGGGCCCTCTCCGACGACGCAGGCCATGAGTCCCTACTCCCCCGGGGCCTGGAGATAGGGCCCCCCCAAACCCCACAATTTGACCGTCTGTCACTCGGCCGAATCATCGCCCGAAAAAATGACTAAGTCGATGAATGATGCCAGTGCCTGACTTCCACCCTCCCCGAGGCGGCCGGCCGATCCGCCCGGGGCTCACCTTTCCCGGCCTGACGGGGAGCTGCGCCCTGCCCCGGAGGAAAGGCGGATGGGTTAAACGCTTCTGAACCCTGAAAAAATGACTAAGTCGATGAACGATTCCAGTGCCTGACTTCCACCCTCCTCGAGGCGGCCGGCCGATCCGCCCGAGGCTCGCCATTCCCGGCCTGACGGGGTGCCGCCCTGGTCGCCGGAGGAACGTCGGTTGGGCGGTCCGGTTCTGAACCCGTCTTTTTGGGATGTTTTTTTTTTCAAACGGCTATAACTCGCGAACGCTGGGGCCGATCCGCACCAAACTTGGGTCGATCGTAGAGCTCCGCGGCAGCTATCCAACGACACCCACCCCGAGACCCTAGCCCTCCGGGGGCCCGAGATAGGGACCCCCCCAGGCCCCACGTTTTGACCGGCTATAACTCGGCCGAATAGATGCCGAACCGCTCCAAACTCAGGTTGATCGTAGACCTCCGCGGCCCCTATCCGACGACACCCACCCCGAGACCCTAGCCCTCCGGGGGCCGGAGATAGGGACCCCCCAGGCCCCACGCTTTGACCGGCTATAACTCAACCGAATAGACGCCGAACCGCACCAACCTCGGGTCAATCCTAGACGTCCGAGGCCCCTATCTGACGACACCCACCCCGAAACACTAGCCCTCCGGGGGCCCGAGATAGGGACCCCCCAGGCCCCACGTTTTGACCGGCTATAACTCGGCCGAATAGACGCCGAACCGCACCAAACTCAGGTTGATCGTAGACCTCCGCGGCCCCTATCCGACGACACCCACCCCGAGACCCTAGCCCTCCGGGGGCCGGATATAGGGACCCCCAAGGCCCCACGCTTTGACCGGCTATAACTCGGCCGAATAGATGCCGAACCGCACCAAACTCGGGTCGATCCTAGACGTCCGTGGCCCCTATCCGACGACACCCACCCCGAGACCCTAGCCCTCCGGGGGCCGGAGATAGGGACCCCCCAGGCCCCACGCTTTGACCGGCTATAACTCAACCGAATAGACGCCGAACCGCACCAACCTCAGGTCAATCCTAGACGTCCGAGGCCCCTATCTGACGACACCCACCCCGAAACACTAGCCCTCCGGGGGCCCGAGATAGGGACCCCCCAGGCCCCACGTTTTGACCGGCTATAACTCGGCCGAATAGACGCCGAACCGCACCAAACTCAGGTTGATCGTAGACCTCCGCGGCCCCTATCCGCCGACACCCACCCCGAGACCCTAGCCCTCCGGGGGCCGGAGATAGGGACCCCCCAGGCCCCACGCTTTGACCGGCTATAACTCGGCCGAATAGATGCCGAACCGCTCCAAACTCAGGTTGATCGTAGACCTCCGCGGCCCCTATCCGACGACACCCACACCGAGACCCTATCCCTCCGGGGGCCGGAGATAGGGACCCCCCAGGCCCCACGCTTTGACCGGCTATAACTCGGCCGAATAGATGCCGAACCGCACCAAACTCGGGTCAATCCTAGACGTTCGAGGCCCCTATCTGACGACACCCACCCCGAAACCCTAGCCCTCCGGGGGCCCGAGATAGGGACCCCCCAGGCCCCACGTTTTGACCGGCTATAACTCGGCCGAATAGACGCCGAACCGCACCAAACTCAGGTTGATCGTAGACCTCCGCGGCCCCTATCCGACGACACCCACCCCGAGACCATAGCCCTCCGGGGGCCGGAGATAGGGACCCCCCAGGCCCCACGCTTTGACCGGCTATAACTCGGCCGAATAGATGCCGAACCGCACCAAACTCGGGTCGATCCTAGACGTCCGTGGCCCCTATCCGACGACACCCACCCCGAGACCCTAGCCCTCCGGGGGCCGGATATAGGGACCCCCAAGTCCCCACACTTTGACCGGCTATAACTCGGCCGAATAGATGCCGATCCGCACCAAAATCGGGGTTCAGTTAGACTAGCGGGAGCCCTACCCGACGACACCAGCCACGAGTCGCTGCTCCACCGGGGGCCCGAGATAAGGACCCCCTTAGTTTCGGAGGCCAAATCGAAAGAAGAGGCCTAGAGGCTCGCAATTGGGCTCGATCAATAGCCCTCGCCGGGCCCTCTCCAACGACGCAGGCCACGAGTCCCTACTCCCCTGGGTCACGGAGATAGAGCCCCCCGAAGCCCCAAAGTCCAAAACTTTGACCGGCCACCACTCGGCCAAATCGACGCCGAACCACACCAAACTCGGGGCCCCGTTAGACCCTGTGGGAGACCTAACCGACGACACCGGCAACGAGCCGCTGCTCCATCGGGGGACCAAGATACGGACCCCCAAACTTTATGTCCACCGGCAACTTATTTGACCGGCCCTTCATACTGCTCCCGTGGACAATTCAATAAAGTGTGTTTTTTTAATAACTACGTGCAATATTGTTGATGAAAACACCTCTACTCTACTCAGCACACTCAGTGGAAGCCAATTATGTCAGTTTCATGTCATAATACTGTACAATTTGCATAAAAATGAATGTCCACGGGAGCATTATGAAGGGCCCGCTGAATAAATTGGAAATGGACATTTCGTCAGGTACATAAACATCACCAATATTGTTGATAAAAATACATCTACTGTACTCAGTACACTCATTGGAATCCGTTTATGTGAGTTTCATGTCATAATACTGTAGAATTTGCATTCAAATGAACAAAATTGGGGATTTCACGTTGAGTTTTCGAGTATTTCACCACATATGGTGCATGTCCATTTCCAATTTATTTGACGGGCCTGAATAAATTGGAAATGGACATTTCGTCATGTACATAAACATCACCAATATTGTTGATAAAAACACATCTACTGTACTCAGCACACTCAGTGGAATCCATTTATGTAAGTTTTATCTCAAAATACTGTAGAATTTGCATAGAAATTAATGTCCACGGGAGCATTATGGAGGGCCCGCTGAATAAATTGGAAATGGACGTTTCCTTATGTGAAAAGTCCCAAATTTTGACCGGCCATATCTCACCCAAAACGGGGGCAATCTTAAAGAAATTTGGGTCAAAGTTGAACCGTCCCTAGGCCTACCGAACGCCACTTGTCCGGAGTCGATTGGCCCCCGGGGGCCGGAGATACGGCCCCCCAGAGTTAAGGGGGTCAAACGGAAGGACATGTCCCAGAGACTTGAAACTCGGCTCGTTTGTAGCCCTCGAGGGGCCATGTTTGACGCCACCACTCCCGAGTCGATAGGCCCCCGGGGGCTTGAGATACGGATCCCCAAAGACAAAAAGTACCAAAATTTGACCGGCTGTAACTCACCCAAAACGGGGGCAAACTCCACCAATCTCAGGGTATTATTAGACCACGTGGACCTCTTTCCAATGCCACCTGCCCAAAGTCCCTACCCCCCCGGGGGCCGGAGATACGGACACCCAAATTTTTTGTCCACGCTCAACTTATTTGACGGGCCTGACATACTGCTTCCGTGGACACTTCAATAAAGTGTATTTTTTAATAAGTATGTGCAATTTTGTTGATGAAAACACCTCTACTGTACTAAGCACACTCAGTGGAATCCATTTATGTAAGTTTTGTCTCAAAATACTGTAGAATTTGCATAAAAATGAATGTCCACGGGAGCATTATTAAGGGCCCGCTGAATAAATTGGAAATGGACATTTTGTCATGTACATAAACATCACCAATATTGTTGATAAAAACACATCTACTGTACTCAGTACACTCATTGGAATCCGTTTATGTGAGTTTCATGTCATAATACTGTATAATTTGCATACAAATGAACAAAATTGTGGATTTCAAATTGTGGATTTTCGGTAATTTCACCACATATGGTGCATGTCCATTTCCAATTTATTTGACGTGGGCTGAATAAATTGGAAATGGACATTTTGTCATGTACATAAACATCACCAATATTGTTGATAAAAACACATCTACTGTACTCAGCACACTCAGTGGAATCCATTTATGTAAGTTTTATCTCATAATACTGTAGAATTTGCATAGAAATGAATGTCCACGGGAGCATTATGGAGGGCCCGCTGAATAAATTGGAAATGGACATTTCGTCATGTACATAAACATCACCAATATTGTTGATAAAAACACATCTACTGTACTCAGTACACTCATTGGAATCCGTTTATGTGAGTTTCATGTCATAATACTGTATAATTTGCATACAAATGAAGAAAATTGGGGATTTCACGTTGAGTTTTCGAGTATTTCACCACATATGGTGCATGTCCACCCACAACTTATTTGACGGGGCTGAATAAATTGGAAATGGACATTTTGTCATGTACATAAACATCACCAATATTGTTGATAAAAACACATCTACTGTACTCAGTACACTCATTGGAATCCGTTTATGTGAGTTTCATGTCATAATACTGTATAATTTGCATACAAATGAACAAAATTGTGGATTTCAAATTGTGGATTTTCGGTAATTTCACCACATATGGTGCATGTCCATTTCCAATTTATTTGACGTGGGCTGAATAAATTGGAAATGGACATTTTGTCATGTACATAAACATCACCAATATTGTTGATAAAAACACATCTACTGTACTCAGCACACTCAGTGGAATCCATTTATGTAAGTTTTATCTCATAATACTGTAGAATTTGCATAGAAATGAATGTCCACGGGAGCATTATGGAGGGCCCGCTGAATAAATTGGAAATGGACATTTCGTCATGTACATAAACATCACCAATATTGTTGATAAAAACACATCTACTGTACTCAGTACACTCATTGGAATCCGTTTATGTGAGTTTCATGTCATAATACTGTATAATTTGCATACAAATGAAGAAAATTGGGGATTTCACGTTGAGTTTTCGAGTATTTCACCACATATGGTGCATGTCCACCCACAACTTATTTGACGGGGCTGAATAAATTGGAAATGGACATTTTGTCATGTACATAAACATCACCAATATTGTTGATAAAAACACATCTACTGTACTCAGTACACTCATTGGAATCCGTTTATGTGAGTTTCATGTCATAATACTGTATAATTTGCATACAAATGAACAAAATTGTGGATTTCAAATTGTGGATTTTCGGTAATTTCACCACATATGGTGCATGTCCATTTCCAATTTATTTGACGTGGGCTGAATAAATTGGAAATGGACATTTTGTCATGTACATAAACATCACCAATATTGTTGATAAAAACACATCTACTGTACTCAGCACACTCATTGGAATCCGTTTATGTGAGTTTCATGTCATAATACTGTATAATTTGCATACAAATGAAGAAAATTGGGGATTTCACGTTGAGTTTTCGAGTATTTCACCACATATGGTGCATGTCCACCCACAACTTATTTGACGGGGCTGAATAAATTGGAAATGGACATTTTGTCATGTACATAAACATCACCAATATTGTTGATAAAAACACATCTACTGTACTCAGTACACTCATTGGAATCCGTTTATGTGAGTTTCATGTCATAATACTGTATAATTTGCATACAAATGAACAAAATTGTGGATTTCAAATTGTGGATTTTCGGTAATTTCACCACATATGGTGCATGTCCATTTCCAATTTATTTGACGTGGGCTGAATAAATTGGAAATGGACATTTTGTCATGTACATAAACATCACCAATATTGTTGATAAAAACACATCTACTGTACTCAGCACACTCAGTGGAATCCGTTTATGTGAGTTTCATGTCATAATACTGTAGAATTTGCATACAAATGAACAAAATTGGGGATTTCACGTTGAGTTTTCGAGTATTTCACCACATATGGTGCATGTCCATTTCCAATTTATTTGACGGGACTGAATAAATTGGAAATGGACATTTCGTCATGTACATAAACATCACCAATATTGTTGATAAAAACACATCTACTGTACTCAGCACACTCAGTGGAATCCATTTATGTAAGTTTTATCTCAAAATACTGTAGAATTTGCATAAAAATGAATGTCCACGGGAGCATTATGAAGGGCCCGCTGAATAAATTGGAAATGGACATTTCGTCATGTCAATAACCATCCCAATATTTATGATAAATACACCTCTACTGTACTCAGCACACTCAGTGGAATCCATTTATGTAAGTTTTATCTCATAATACTGTAGAATTTGCATAAAAATGAATGTCCATGGGAGCATTATGAAGGGCCCGCTGAATAAATTGGAAATGGACATTTTGTCATGTCAATTAACATCCCAATATTGTTGAAAAAACAAACAAACACCTCTACTGTACTCAGCACACTCAGTGGAATCCAATGATGAAAGTTTCATGTCATAATACTGTACAATTTGCATACAAATGAACAAAATTGTGGATTTCACGTTGAGTTTTCGAGTATTTCACCACATATGGTGCATGTCCACCCACAACTTATTTGACGGGGCTGAATAAATTGGAAATGGACATTTTGTCATGTACATAAACATCACCAATATTGTTGATAAAAACACATCTACTGTACTCAGCACACTCAGTGGAATCCATTTATGTAAGTTTTATCTCAAAATACTGTAGAATTTGCATAGAAATTAATGTCCACGGGAGCATTATGGAGGGCCCGCTGAATAAATTGGAAATGGACGTTTCCTTATGTGAAAAGTCCCAAATTTTGACCGGCCATATCTCACCCAAAACGGGGGCAATCTTAAAGAAATTTGGGTCAACGTTGAACCGTCCCTAGGCCTACCGAACGCCACTTGTCCGGAGTCGATTGGCCCCCGGGGGCCGGAGATACGGCCCCCCAGAGTTAAGGGGGTCAAACGGAAGGACATGTCCCAGAGACTTGAAACTCGGCTCGTTTGTAGCCCTCGAGGGGCCGTGTTTGACGCCACCACTCCCGAGTCGATAGGCCCCCGGGGGCCTGAGATACGGATCCCCAAAGACAAAAAGTACCAAAATTTGACCGGCTGTAACACACCCAAAACGGGGGCAAACTCCACCAAACTCAGGGTATTATTAGACCACGTGGACCTCTTTCCGATGCCACCTGCCCCAAGTCCCTACCCTCCCGGGGGCCGGAGATACGGACCCCCAAATTTTATGTCCACGCTCAACTTATTTGACGGGCCTGACATACTGCTTCTGTGGACACTTCAATAAAGTGTATTTTTTAATAAGTATGTGCAATTTTGTTGATGAAAACACCTCTACTGTACTCAGCACACTCAGTGGAATCCATTTATGTAAGTTTTGTCTCAAAATACTGTAGAATTTGCATAAAAATGAATGTCCACGGGAGCATTATGAAGGGCCCGCTGAATAAATTGGAAATGGACATTTCGTCATGTCAATAACCATCCCAATATTGTTGATAAAAACACCTCTACTGTACTCAGCACACTCAGTGGAATCCATTTATGTAAGTTTTATCTCATAATACTGTAGAATTTGCATAAAAATGAATGTCCACGGGAGCATTATGAAGGGCCCGCTGAATAAATTGGAAATGGACATTTTGTCATGTCAATTAACATCCCAATATTGTTGAAAAAAAAAAAAACACCTCTACTGTACTCAGCACACTCAGTGGAATCCAATGATGAAAGTTTCATGTCATAATACTGTACAATTTGCATACAAATGAACAAAATTGTGGATTTCACGTTGAGTTTTCGAGTATTTCACCACATATGGTGCATGTCCACCCACAACTTATTTGACGGGGCTGAATAAATTGGAAATGGACATTTTGTCATGTACATAAACATCACCAATATTGTTGATAAAAACACATCTACTGTACTCAGCACACTCAGTGGAATCCATTTATGTAAGTTTTATCTCAAAATACTGTAGAATTTGCATAGAAATTAATGTCCACGGGAGCATTATGGAGGGCCCGCTGAATAAATTGGAAATGGACGTTTCCTTATGTGAAAAGTCCCAAATTTTGACCGGCCATATCTCACCCAAAACGGGGGCAATCTTAAAGAAATTTAGGTCAAAGTTGAACCGTCCCTAGTCCTACAGAACGCCACTTGTCCGGAGTCGATTGGCCCCCGGGGGCCGGAGATACGGCCCCCCAGAGTTAAGGGGGTCAAACGGAAGGACATGTCCCAGAGACTTGAAACTCGGCTCGTTTGTAGCCCTCGAGGGGCCATGTTTGACGCCACCACTCCCGAGTCGATAGGCCCCCGGGGGCTTGAGATACGGATCCCCAAAGACAAAAAGTACCAAAATTTGACCGGCTGTAACTCACCCAAAACGGGGGCAAACTCCACCAATCTCAGGGTATTATTAGACCACGTGGACCTCTTTCCGATGCCACCTGCCCCAAGTCCCTACCCCCCCGGGGGCCGGAGATACGGACCCCCAAATTTTATGTCCACGCTCAACTTATTTGACGGGCCTGACATACTGCTTCCGTGGACACTTCAATAAAGTGTATTTTTTAATAAGTATGTGCAATTTTGTTGATGAAAACACCTCTACTGTACTCAGCACACTCAGTGGAATCCATTTATGTAAGTTTTGTCTCAAAATACTGTAGAATTTGCATAAAAATGAATGTCCACGGGAGCATTATGAAGGGCCCGCTGAATAAATTGGAAATGGACATTTTGTCAAGTACATAAACGTCACCAATATTGTTGATAAAAACACCTCTACTGTACTCAGTACACTCATTGGAATCCGTTTATGTGAGTTTCATGTCATAATACTGTAGAATTTGCATAAAAATGAATGTCCACGGGAGCATTATGAAGGGCCCGCTGAATAAATTGGAAATGGACATTTTGTCATGTCAATTAACATCCCAATATTGTTGAAAAAAAAAAAACACCTCTACTGTACTCAGCACACTCAGTGGAATCCAATGATGAAAGTTTCATGTCATAATACTGTACAATTTGCATACAAATGAACAAAATTGTGGATTTCACGTTGAGTTTTCGAGTATTTCACCACATATGGTGCATGTCCACCTACAACTTATTTGACGGGGCTGAATAAATTGGAAATGGACATTTTGTCATGTACATAAACATCACCAATATTGTTGATAAAAACACATCTACTGTACTCAGCACACTCAGTGGAATCCATTTATGTAAGTTTTATCTCAAAATACTGTAGAATTTGCATAGAAATTAATGTCCACGGGAGCATTATGGAGGGCCCGCTGAATAAATTGGAAATGGACGTTTCCTTATGTGAAAAGTCCCAAATTTTGACCGGCCATATCTCACCCAAAACGGGGGCAATCTTAAAGAAATTTGGGTCAAAGTTGAACCCTCCCTAGGCCTACCGAACGCCACTTGTCCGGAGTCGATTGGCCCCCGGGGGCCGGAGATACGGCCCCCCAGAGTTAAGGGGGTCAAACGGAAGGACATGTCCCAGAGACTTGAAACTCGGCTCGTTTGTAGCCCTCGAGGGGCCGTGTTTGACGCCACCACTCCCGAGTCGATAGGCCCCCGGGGGCCTGAGATACGGATCCCCAAAGACAAAAAGTACCAAAATTTGACCGGCTGTAACACACCCAAAACGGGGGCAAACTCCACCAAACTCAGGGTATTATTAGACCACGTGGACCGCTTTCCGATGCCACCTGCCCCAAGTCCCTACCCCCCCGGGGGCCGGAGATACGGACCCCCAAATTTTATGTCCACGCTCAACTTATTTGACGGGCCTGACATACTGCTTCTGTGGACACTTCAATAAAGTGTATTTTTTAATAAGTATGTGCAATTTTGTTGATGAAAACACCTCTACTGTACTCAGCACACTCAGTGGAATCCATTTATGTAAGTTTTATCTCAAAATACTGTAGAATTTGCATAAAAATGAATGTCCACGGGAGCATTATGAAGGGCCCGCTGAATAAATTGGAAATGGACATTTCGTCATGTCAATAACCATCCCAATATTGTTGATAAATACACCTCTACTGTACTCAGCACACTCAGTGGAATCCATTTATGTAAGTTTTATCTCATAATACTGTAGAATTTGCATAAAAATGAATGTCCACGGGAGCATTATGAAGGGCCCGCTGAATAAATTGGAAATGGACATTTTGTCATGTCAATTAACATCCCAATATTGTTGAAAAAAAAAAAAAACACCTCTACTGTACTCAGCACACTCAGTGGAATCCAATGATGAAAGTTTCATGTCATAATACTGTACAATTTGCATACAAATGAACAAAATTGTGGATTTCACGTTGAGTTTTCGAGTATTTCACCACATATGGTGCATGTCCACCCACAACTTATTTGACGGGGCTGAATAAATTGGAAATGGACATTTTGTCATGTACATAAACATCACCAATATTGTTGATAAAAACACATCTACTGTACTCAGCACACTCAGTGGAATCCATTTATGTAAGTTTTATCTCAAAATACTGTAGAATTTGCATAGAAATTAATGTCCACGGGAGCATTATGGAGGGCCCGCTGAATAAATTGGAAATGGACGTTTCCTTATGTGAAAAGTCCCAAATTTTGACCGGCCATATCTCACCCAAAACGGGGGCAATCTTAAAGAAATTTGGGTCAAAGTTGAACCCTCCCTAGGCCTACCGAACGCCACTTGTCCGGAGTCGATTGGCCCCCGGAGGCCGGAGATACGGCCCCCCAGAGTTAAGGGGGTCAAACGGAAGGACATGTCCCAGAGACTTGAAACTCGGCTCGTTTGTAGCCCTCGAGGGGCCGTGTTTGACGCCACCACTCCCGAGTCGATAGGCTCCCGGGGGCCTGAGATACGGATCCCCAAAGACAAAAAGTACCAAAATTTGACCGGCTGTAACACACCCAAAACGGGGGCAAACTCCACCAAACTCAGGGTATTATTAGACCACGTGGACCTCTTTCCGATGCCACCTGCCCCAAGTCCCTACCCCCCCGGGGGCCGGAGATACGGACCCCCAAATTTTATGTCCACGCTCAACTTATTTGACGGGCCTGACATACTGCTTCTGTGGACACTTCAATAAAGTGTATTTTTTAATAAGTATGTGCAATTTTGTTGATGAAAACACCTCTACTGTACTCAGCACACTCAGTGGAATCCATTTATGTAAGTTTTATCTCAAAATACTGTAGAATTTGCATAAAAATGAATGTCCACGGGAGCATTATGAAGGGCCCGCTGAATAAATTGGAAATGGACATTTTGTCATGTACATAAACGTCACCAATATTGTTGATAAAAACACCTCTACTGTACTCAGTACACTCATTGGAATCCGTTTATGTGAGTTTCATGTCATAATACTGTAGAATTTGCATACAAATGAACAAAATTGGGGATTTCACGTTGAGTTTTCGAGTATTTCACCACATATGGTGCATGTCCACCTACAACTTATTTGATGGGGCTGAATAAATTGGAAATGGACATTCTGTCATGTACATAAACATCACCAATATTGTTGATAAAAAGACCTCTACTGTACTCAGCACACTCAGTGGAATCCATTTATGTAAGTTTTATCTCATAATACTGTAAAATTTGCATACAAATGAAAAAAATTGGGGATTTCAAATTGTGGATTTTCGGTAATTTCACCACATATGGTGCATGTCCATTTCCAATTTATTTGACGTGGGCTGAATAAATTGGAAATGGACATTTTGTCATGTACATAAAGATCACCAATATTGTTGATAAAAACACATCTACTGTACTCAGTACACTCATTGGAATCCATTTATGTAAGTTTTATCTCATAATACTGTAGAATTTGCATAAAAATGAATGTCCACGGGAGCATTATGAAGGGCCCGCTGAATAAATTGGAAATGGACATTTTGTCATGTCAATTAACATCCCAATATTGTTGAAAAAAAAAAAAACACCTCTACTGTACTCAGCACACTCAGTGGAATCCAATGATGAAAGTTTCATGTCATAATACTGTACAATTTGCATACAAATGAACAAAATTGGGGATTTCACGTTGAGTTTTCGAGTATTTCACCACATATGGTGCATGTCCACCCACAACTTATTTGACGGGGCTGAATAAATTGGAAATGGACATTTTGTCATGTACATAAACATCACCAATATTGTTGATAAAAACACATCTACTGTACTCAGTACACTCATTGGAATCCGTTTATGTGAGTTTCATGTCATAATACTGTAGAATTTGCATACAAATGAAGAAAATTGGGGATTTCACGTTGAGTTTTCGAGTATTTCACCACATATGGTGCATGTCCATTTCCAATTTATTTGACGGGCCTGAATACATTGGAAATGGACATTTTGTCATGTCAATATACATCCCAATATTTTGGATAAAAAAACACATCTACTGTACTCAGCACACTCAGTGGAATCCAATGATGTAAGTTTCATGTCATAATACTGTAGAATTTGCATAGAAATGAATGTCCACGGGAGCATTATGGAGGGCCCGCTGAATAAATTGGAAATGGACGTTTCGTCATGTGAAAAGTCCCAAAATTTGACCGGCCATAACTCACCCAAAACGGGGGCAATCTTAAAGAAATTTGGGTCAAAGTTGAACCGTCCCTAGGCCTACCGAACGCCACCTGTCCCGAGTCGATAGGCCCCCGGGGGCCGGAGATATGGCCCCCCAGAGTTAAGGGGGTCAAACGGAAGGACATGTCCCAGAGACTTGAAACTCGGCTCGTTTGTAGCCCTCGAGGGGCCATGTTTGAAGCCACCACTCCCGAGTCGATAGGCCCCCGGGGGCCTGAGATACGGATCCCCAAAGACAAAAAGTACCAAAATTTGACCGGCTGTAACACACCCAAAACGGGGGCAAACTCCACCAAACTCAGGGTATTATTAGACCACGTGGACCTCTTTCCGATGCCACCTGCCCCAAGTCCCTACCCCCCCGGGGGCCGGAGATACGGACCCCCAAATTTTATGTCCACGCTCAACTTATTTGACGGGCCTGACATACTGCTTCTGTGGACACTTCAATAAAGTGTATTTTTTAATAAGTATGTGCAATTTTGTTGATGAAAACACCTCTACTGTACTCAGCACACTCAGTGGAATCCATTTATGTAAGTTTTGTCTCAAAATACTGTAGAATTTGCATAAAAATGAATGTCCACGGGAGCATTATGAAGGGCCCGCTGAATAAATTGGAAATGGACATTTTGTCATGTCAATTAACATCCCAATATTGTTGAAAAAAAAACAAACACCTCTACTGTACTCAGCACACTCAGTGGAATCCAATGATGAAAGTTTCATGTCATAATACTGTACAATTTGCATACAAATGAACAAAATTGTGGATTTCACGTTGAGTTTTCGAGTATTTCACCACATATGGTGCATGTCCACCCACAACTTATTTGACGGGGCTGAATAAATTGGAAATGGACATTTTGTCATGTACATAAACATCACCAATATTGTTGATAAAAACACATCTACTGTACTCAGCACACTCAGTGGAATCCATTTATGTAAGTTTTATCTCAAAATACTGTAGAATTTGCATAGAAATTAATGTCCACGGGAGCATTATGGAGGGCCCGCTGAATAAATTGGAAATGGACGTTTCCTTATGTGAAAAGTCCCAAATTTTGACCGGCCATATCTCACCCAAAACGGGGGCAATCTTAAAGAAATTTGGGTCAAAGTTGAACCCTCCCTAGGCCTACCGAACGCCACTTGTCCGGAGTCGATTGGCCCCCGGGGGCCGGAGATACGGCCCCCCAGAGTTAAGGGGGTCAAACGGAAGGACATGTCCCAGAGACTTGAAACTCGGCTCGTTTGTAGCCCTCGAGGGGCCGTGTTTGACGCCACCAATCCCGAGTCGATAGGCCCCCGGGGGCCTGAGATACGGATCCCCAAAGACAAAAAGTACCAAAATTTGACCGGCTGTAACACACCCAAAACGGGGGCAAACTCCACCAAACTCAGGGTATTATTAGACCACGTGGACCTCTTTCCGATGCCACCTGCCCCAAGTCCCTACCCCCCCGGGGGCCGGAGATACGGACCCCCAAATTTTATGTCCACGCTCAACTTATTTGACGGGCCTGACATACTGCTTCTGTGGACACTTCAATAAAGTGTATTTTTTAATAAGTATGTGCAATTTTGTTGATGAAAACACCTCTACTGTACTCAGCACACTCAGTGGAATCCATTTATGTAAGTTTTATCTCAAAATACTGTAGAATTTGCATAAAAATGAATGTCCACGGGAGCATTATGAAGGGCCCGCTGAATAAATTGGAAATGGACATTTCGTCATGTCAATAACCATCCCAATATTGTTGATAAAAACACCTCTACTGTACTCAGTACACTCATTGGAATCCGTTTATGTGAGTTTCATGTCATAATACTGTAGAATTTGCATACAAATGAACAAAATTGGGATTTCACGTTGAGTTTTCGAGTATTTCACCACATATGGTGCATGTCCACCTACAACTTATTTGATGGGGCTGAATAAATTGGAAATGGACATTCTGTCATGTACATAAACATCACCAATATTGTTGATAAAAAGACCTCTACTGTACTCAGCACACTCAGTGGAATCCATTTATGTAAGTTTTATCTCATAATACTGTAAAATTTGCATACAAATGAAAAAAATTGTGGATTTCAAATTGTGGATTTTCGGTAATTTCACCACATATGGTGCATGTCCATTTCCAATTTATTTGACGTGGGCTGAATAAATTGGAAATGGACATTTTGTCATGTACATAAAGATCACCAATATTGTTGATAAAAACACATCTACTGTACTCAGTACACTCATTGGAATCCATTTATGTAAGTTTTATCTCATAATACTGTAGAATTTGCATAAAAATGAATGTCCACGGGAGCATTATGAAGGGCCCGCTGAATAAATTGGAAATGGACATTTTGTCATGTCAATTAACATCCCAATATTGTTGAAAAAAAAAAAAACACCTCTACTGTACTCAGCACACTCAGTGGAATCCAATGATGAAAGTTTCATGTCATAATACTGTACAATTTGCATACAAATGAACAAAATTGGGGATTTCACGTTGAGTTTTCGAGTATTTCACCACATATGGTGCATGTCCACCCACAACTTATTTGACGGGGCTGAATAAATTGGAAATGGACATTTTGTCATGTACATAAACATCACCAATATTGTTGATAAAAACACATCTACTGTACTCAGTACACTCATTGGAATCCGTTTATGTGAGTTTCATGTCATAATACTGTAGAATTTGCATACAAATGAAGAAAATTGGGGATTTCACGTTGAGTTTTCGAGTATTTCACCACATATGGTGCATGTCCATTTCCAATTTATTTGACGGGCCTGAATACATTGGAAATGGACATTTTGTCATGTCAATATACATCCCAATATTTTGGATAAAAAAACACATCTACTGTACTCAGCACACTCAGTGGAATCCAATGATGTAAGTTTCATGTCATAATACTGTAGAATTTGCATAGAAATGAATGTCCACGGGAGCATTATGGAGGGCCCGCTGAATAAATTGGAAATGGACGTTTCGTCATGTGAAAAGTCCCAAAATTTGACCGGCCATAACTCACCCAAAACGGGGGCAATCTTAAAGAAATTTGGGTCAAAGTTGAACCGTCCCTAGGCCTACCGAACGCCACCTGTCCCGAGTCGATAGGCCCCCGGGGGCCGGAGATATGGCCCCCCAGAGTTAAGGGGGTCAAACGGAAGGACATGTCCCAGAGACTTGAAACTCGGCTCGTTTGTAGCCCTCGAGGGGCCATGTTTGAAGCCACCACTCCCGAGTCGATAGGCCCCCGGGGGCCTGAGATACGGATCCCCAAAGACAAAAAGTACCAAAATTTGACCGGCTGTAACACACCCAAAACGGGGGCAAACTCCACCAAACTCAGGGTATTATTAGACCACGTGGACCTCTTTCCGATGCCACCTGCCCCAAGTCCCTACCCCCCCGGGGGCCGGAGATACGGACCCCCAAATTTTATGTCCACGCTCAACTTATTTGACGGGCCTGACATACTGCTTCTGTGGACACTTCAATAAAGTGTATTTTTTAATAAGTATGTGCAATTTTGTTGATGAAAACACCTCTACTGTACTCAGCACACTCAGTGGAATCCATTTATGTAAGTTTTGTCTCAAAATACTGTAGAATTTGCATAAAAATGAATGTCCACGGGAGCATTATGAAGGGCCCGCTGAATAAATTGGAAATGGACATTTTGTCATGTCAATTAACATCCCAATATTGTTGAAAAAAAAACAAACACCTCTACTGTACTCAGCACACTCAGTGGAATCCAATGATGAAAGTTTCATGTCATAATACTGTACAATTTGCATACAAATGAACAAAATTGTGGATTTCACGTTGAGTTTTCGAGTATTTCACCACATATGGTGCATGTCCACCCACAACTTATTTGACGGGGCTGAATAAATTGGAAATGGACATTTTGTCATGTACATAAACATCACCAATATTGTTGATAAAAACACATCTACTGTACTCAGCACACTCAGTGGAATCCATTTATGTAAGTTTTATCTCAAAATACTGTAGAATTTGCATAGAAATTAATGTCCACGGGAGCATTATGGAGGGCCCGCTGAATAAATTGGAAATGGACGTTTCCTTATGTGAAAAGTCCCAAATTTTGACCGGCCATATCTCACCCAAAACGGGGGCAATCTTAAAGAAATTTGGGTCAAAGTTGAACCCTCCCTAGGCCTACCGAACGCCACTTGTCCGGAGTCGATTGGCCCCCGGGGGCCGGAGATACGGCCCCCCAGAGTTAAGGGGGTCAAACGGAAGGACATGTCCCAGAGACTTGAAACTCGGCTCGTTTGTAGCCCTCGAGGGGCCGTGTTTGACGCCACCAATCCCGAGTCGATAGGCCCCCGGGGGCCTGAGATACGGATCCCCAAAGACAAAAAGTACCAAAATTTGACCGGCTGTAACACACCCAAAACGGGGGCAAACTCCACCAAACTCAGGGTATTATTAGACCACGTGGACCTCTTTCCGATGCCACCTGCCCCAAGTCCCTACCCCCCCGGGGGCCGGAGATACGGACCCCCAAATTTTATGTCCACGCTCAACTTATTTGACGGGCCTGACATACTGCTTCTGTGGACACTTCAATAAAGTGTATTTTTTAATAAGTATGTGCAATTTTGTTGATGAAAACACCTCTACTGTACTCAGCACACTCAGTGGAATCCATTTATGTAAGTTTTATCTCAAAATACTGTAGAATTTGCATAAAAATGAATGTCCACGGGAGCATTATGAAGGGCCCGCTGAATAAATTGGAAATGGACATTTCGTCATGTCAATAACCATCCCAATATTGTTGATAAAAACACCTCTACTGTACTCAGTACACTCATTGGAATCCGTTTATGTGAGTTTCATGTCATAATACTGTAGAATTTGCATACAAATGAACAAAATTGGGATTTCACGTTGAGTTTTCGAGTATTTCACCACATATGGTGCATGTCCACCTACAACTTATTTGATGGGGCTGAATAAATTGGAAATGGACATTCTGTCATGTACATAAACATCACCAATATTGTTGATAAAAAGACCTCTACTGTACTCAGCACACTCAGTGGAATCCATTTATGTAAGTTTTATCTCATAATACTGTAAAATTTGCATACAAATGAAAAAAATTGTGGATTTCAAATTGTGGATTTTCGGTAATTTCACCACATATGGTGCATGTCCATTTCCAATTTATTTGACGTGGGCTGAATAAATTGGAAATGGACATTTTGTCATGTACATAAAGATCACCAATATTGTTGATAAAAACACATCTACTGTACTCAGTACACTCATTGGAATCCATTTATGTAAGTTTTATCTCATAATACTGTAGAATTTGCATAAAAATGAATGTCCACGGGAGCATTATGAAGGGCCCGCTGAATAAATTGGAAATGGACATTTTGTCATGTCAATTAACATCCCAATATTGTTGAAAAAAAAAAAAACACCTCTACTGTACTCAGCACACTCAGTGGAATCCAATGATGAAAGTTTCATGTCATAATACTGTACAATTTGCATACAAATGAACAAAATTGGGGATTTCACGTTGAGTTTTCGAGTATTTCACCACATATGGTGCATGTCCACCCACAACTTATTTGACGGGGCTGAATAAATTGGAAATGGACATTTTGTCATGTACATAAACATCACCAATATTGTTGATAAAAACACATCTACTGTACTCAGTACACTCATTGGAATCCGTTTATGTGAGTTTCATGTCATAATACTGTAGAATTTGCATACAAATGAAGAAAATTGGGGATTTCACGTTGAGTTTTCGAGTATTTCACCACATATGGTGCATGTCCATTTCCAATTTATTTGACGGGCCTGAATACATTGGAAATGGACATTTTGTCATGTCAATATACATCCCAATATTTTGGATAAAAAAACACATCTACTGTACTCAGCACACTCAGTGGAATCCAATGATGTAAGTTTCATGTCATAATACTGTAGAATTTGCATAGAAATGAATGTCCACGGGAGCATTATGGAGGGCCCGCTGAATAAATTGGAAATGGACGTTTCGTCATGTGAAAAGTCCCAAAATTTGACCGGCCATAACTCACCCAAAACGGGGGCAATCTTAAAGAAATTTGGGTCAAAGTTGAACCGTCCCTAGGCCTACCGAACGCCACCTGTCCCGAGTCGATAGGCCCCCGGGGGCCGGAGATATGGCCCCCCAGAGTTAAGGGGGTCAAACGGAAGGACATGTCCCAGAGACTTGAAACTCGGCTCGTTTGTAGCCCTCGAGGGGCCATGTTTGAAGCCACCACTCCCGAGTCGATAGGCCCCCGGGGGCCTGAGATACGGATCCCCAAAGACAAAAAGTACCAAAATTTGACCGGCTGTAACACACCCAAAACGGGGGCAAACTCCACCAAACTCAGGGTATTATTAGACCACGTGGACCTCTTTCCGATGCCACCTGCCCCAAGTCCCTACCCCCCCGGGGGCCGGAGATACGGACCCCCAAATTTTATGTCCACGCTCAACTTATTTGACGGGCCTGACATACTGCTTCTGTGGACACTTCAATAAAGTGTATTTTTTAATAAGTATGTGCAATTTTGTTGATGAAAACACCTCTACTGTACTCAGCACACTCAGTGGAATCCATTTATGTAAGTTTTGTCTCAAAATACTGTAGAATTTGCATAAAAATGAATGTCCACGGGAGCATTATGAAGGGCCCGCTGAATAAATTGGAAATGGACATTTTGTCATGTCAATTAACATCCCAATATTGTTGAAAAAAAAACAAACACCTCTACTGTACTCAGCACACTCAGTGGAATCCAATGATGAAAGTTTCATGTCATAATACTGTACAATTTGCATACAAATGAACAAAATTGTGGATTTCACGTTGAGTTTTCGAGTATTTCACCACATATGGTGCATGTCCACCCACAACTTATTTGACGGGGCTGAATAAATTGGAAATGGACATTTTGTCATGTACATAAACATCACCAATATTGTTGATAAAAACACATCTACTGTACTCAGCACACTCAGTGGAATCCATTTATGTAAGTTTTATCTCAAAATACTGTAGAATTTGCATAGAAATTAATGTCCACGGGAGCATTATGGAGGGCCCGCTGAATAAATTGGAAATGGACGTTTCCTTATGTGAAAAGTCCCAAATTTTGACCGGCCATATCTCACCCAAAACGGGGGCAATCTTAAAGAAATTTGGGTCAAAGTTGAACCCTCCCTAGGCCTACCGAACGCCACTTGTCCGGAGTCGATTGGCCCCCGGGGGCCGGAGATACGGCCCCCCAGAGTTAAGGGGGTCAAACGGAAGGACATGTCCCAGAGACTTGAAACTCGGCTCGTTTGTAGCCCTCGAGGGGCCGTGTTTGACGCCACCAATCCCGAGTCGATAGGCCCCCGGGGGCCTGAGATACGGATCCCCAAAGACAAAAAGTACCAAAATTTGACCGGCTGTAACACACCCAAAACGGGGGCAAACTCCACCAAACTCAGGGTATTATTAGACCACGTGGACCTCTTTCCGATGCCACCTGCCCCAAGTCCCTACCCCCCCGGGGGCCGGAGATACGGACCCCCAAATTTTATGTCCACGCTCAACTTATTTGACGGGCCTGACATACTGCTTCTGTGGACACTTCAATAAAGTGTATTTTTTAATAAGTATGTGCAATTTTGTTGATGAAAACACCTCTACTGTACTCAGCACACTCAGTGGAATCCATTTATGTAAGTTTTATCTCAAAATACTGTAGAATTTGCATAAAAATGAATGTCCACGGGAGCATTATGAAGGGCCCGCTGAATAAATTGGAAATGGACATTTCGTCATGTCAATAACCATCCCAATATTGTTGATAAAAACACCTCTACTGTACTCAGCACACTCAGTGGAATCCATTTATGTAAGTTTTATCTCATAATACTGTAGAATTTGCATAAAAATGAATGTCCACGGGAGCATTATGAAGGGCCCGCTGAATAAATTGGAAATGGACATTTTGTCATGTCAATTAACATCCCAATATTGTTGAAAAAAAAAAAACACCTCTACTGTACTCAGCACACTCAGTGGAATCCAATGATGAAAGTTTCATGTCATAATACTGTACAATTTGCATACAAATGAACAAAATTGGGGAATTCACGTTGAGTTTTCGAGTATTTCACCACATATGGTGCATGTCCACCTACAACTTATTTGATGGGGCTGAATAAATTGGAAATGGACATTCTGTCATGTACATAAACATCACCAATATTGTTGATAAAAAGACCTCTACTGTACTCAGCACACTCAGTGGAATCCATATGCGATCGAGGGGCCCCAGAGATGCGCAGATCTCGAATCTCGTGGCCCTACGACCCAGCGTGTCCGAACGGGAGACGTCCACGAACCCGCTAGGCCAAACCCATTCAAATAAATGGCAGGTGGGATTTTTTCAGAAACGTCCCAGGGACCCGAAATTCGGCACGGTGGCTCTCGGGGGCCCCCCAAGCGAGGCTCCGAAAGCGCGTGGCCCTAGGACGACGCGCTTTTTTTCCCGCGGTCCGATGGGCTCCATGTTCGGGGGCCTGAGCGAGGGGCCCCCGAGATGCCAGAATCTCAAATCTCGGGTTCCTACCACCCATCGTCTCAGAACTGGGGACGTCCCGCTTCCCATTTAAACGCGTAGAGGTTTGGTGGACGCGCGCTCCCTTTTTTGACCTTTTGACCCCTAAAGAAGGTCGTACGTTCGCGGGACTTTGGCGACCGGTCGAGGGGGTCCCCTCGAGCCAACGGTTTCGATTTCAGCTCGATCGGCCCTTTCGGAAGCGTGTCCACGAACCCGCTAGGCCGAACCCATTCAAATAAATTGCAGGTGGGATTTTTTCAGAAACGTCCCAGGAGCACGAAACTCGGCACGGCGGCTCCCGGGGCCTCCCCGAGCGTGCCCCCGAAAGCGCGGGGCCCTAGGATAACGCACTTTTTTTCCCGTGGTGCTATGGGCTCGTGCTTCGGGGGCCTGAGCGTGGGGTCCCCGAGATGCTCAAATCTCAAATCCTGGGTCCCTATGACCTTTCGTCTTGGAACTACAAAAATAGCTGCAAATGGACAAATAGTGGGTTCGTGGGACCAGGGGGGCGGGGCTCGTGGCCGGGGAGGAGGTTCCGTGGGGTTCCGCGGGCGTTCCGTAACAGTAATGGGCAAATGGACAAATAGTGGGTTCGTGGGACCTGGGGGGCGGGGCTCGTGGCCGGGGAGGGGGTCCCGGGGGGTTCCGGGGACGTTCCGTAACAATAATGGGCAAATGGACAAATAGTGGGTTCGTGGGACCTTGGGGGCGGGGCTAGTGGCCGGGGAGGGGGTCCCGGGGGGTTCCGGGGACGTTCCGTAACAATAATGGGCAAATGGACAAATAGTGGGTTCGTGGGACCTTGGGGGCGGGGCTTGTGGCCGGGGAGGGGGTCCCGGGGGGTTCCGGGGACGTTCCGTAACAATAATGGGCAAATGGACAAATAGTGGGTTCGTGGGACCTTGGGGGCGGGGCTCGTGGCCGGGGAGGGGGTCCCGGGGGGTTCCGGGGACGTTCCGTAACAATAATGGGCAAATGGACAAATAGTGGGTTCGTGGGACGGGGGTCCCCCCATCAAACCGGTAGGGCTGTGGACAAATAGAGGGTCGCTGGGACGAAGACCCCCACCGGAGTCATTCACTCAAATGAGAAATGGACAAATAGTAGGTTCGTGGGACCTCGGGGGCGGGGCTCGTGGCCGGGGAGGGGGTCCCGGGGGGTTCCGGGGACGTTCCGTAAAAATAATGGGCAAATGGACAAATAGTGGGTTCGTGGGACCTTGGGGGCGGGGCTAGTGGCCGGGGAGGGGGTCCCGGGGGGTTCCGCGGCCGTTCCGTAACAATAATGGGCAAATGGACAAATAGTGGGTTCGTGGGACGGGGGTCCCCCCATCAAACCGGTAGGGCTGTGGACAAATAGAGGGTCGCTGGGACGAAGACCCCCACCGCAGTCATTCACTCAAATGAGAAATGGACAAATAGTAGGTTCGTGGGAGCAAATTCCCCACTTTGCCTTGCAAAGCAATGGAAAATGGACGAATGATAGGTTCAAGGACAGTGGGGGGGGGAGGGCTGGGGCAGTGGGGGGTAGGCCAGTGGGGGCTCATCGCCCCCTAGAGGCGTCCGCAGCCCTATTGGTCCCGACTACCCCAACGGAAAAAAAAGTAAGTCGAAACGTCCCGTTGGCCAGTTAAATAATCTGCAAACGGGATCCAAATCCACACTACGGTCCCACCGAACCACTATTTGCCCAATGGCAATTTAAATGAATGGGGAAATTTCCACGAACCCATATAATGTACTACCTCCGAGGAGGTCGACCTTGCAGCTCCGGTTGATGAGCCACAACCACCGCCCCGCTCGCCTCACTATGAGGAGCTATTGGAGGTGCTGACAAACGCTGTGGCCAAGCTCAACATCGCTTGGCCCGCGGAAGAAAGTCGTAAAGCATATGAGCCGCAGCGAAGCGCATTAGATGAGCGCTTCCTGCGGACACAGTCAGCACCCCCTAAGCGGAACCTTCCCTTCTTCCCCGATCTGCATAAAGAGCTTTCTAGATCGTGGGAGAAGCCGTACTCCTTCCGCCTATTCAACCCCGCTGAGAAATATCGCGGGCGCGGAGGAGTGCGGATACAGGGCGATGCCACGGGTCGAACAGACGCTTGCGGGCTATCTGTCCCCCGGCTCGGCATCGTCCCTGAAGGCTCCGCCCTTGCCCACAAAGCCATTAAAGGTTACATAAGGCTTAATGGGCAAGGCGTACACGGCAGCAGGTCAGGCTGGCGCTTGCCTTCACACCATGGCAGTGCTACAAGCCTATCAAGCCGACCTGCTGAAGGAGTTGAGCGATGGTG
This sequence comes from Garra rufa, assembly GCF_049309525.1. Classification (NCBI taxonomy): domain Eukaryota; kingdom Metazoa; phylum Chordata; class Actinopteri; order Cypriniformes; family Cyprinidae; genus Garra; species Garra rufa. The sequence continues at coordinate 15,394,612 of NC_133363.1, read as the reverse complement.
AGGAAGTGAATGTGTCAGAGATGCAACGTACTGCAGATCTCGCTCTCCGCACCACCAAGGAGACCGCTCGTGCTGTGGGCCGGTCTATGGCAGCCCTGGTGGCGGCGGAGAGGCATCTCTGGCTGACCCTGTCCGAAGTCAAAGAGAAGGACAGGGTCACACTCCTGGACGCCCCCTTGCAGCCATCCGGCCTCTTCGGTGCCTCGGTCGACACAGTTGTCGCCAGGCACCAGGAGGCTCGTCGACAGGCGGCAGCGTTCAGGACCTTCCTCCCTCGCCGTGTTTACTCCTCTGGGGCTGCTGGACGGGAGCAGCCCCAGCCGTGTACGAGCTCCTCGTATCGTGAGGCACAGAAAAAGAGCGTTGCCACCCGTACCCCTCCGGCCCAGCCTAGAGGGCGGGGACGGCGACGCTCTAAGCCAAGGGCCCCCGACAGAAGGCCCGACCTGAGGGTCGTCCTTCAGTCGAGGAAGTCCGCGGCTAAGCGGCCCTGACAGTTGTGGCTCAGGGCCGTTGAGGGCAGCCCCTCGCGAGCGGAATTGCACCGTACCCCCAGGTGCGGGTTTCAAACCCCCTCAAGGCCCTCAGGAGATGAGTCAGCTAACCCTGCCAGTGTTACAGTGCGCGGCGATCTCCCGCGAACACCCTCTAGCTGTCCCGCCCGAAAACGTAGCGGCCCTGGAGAGTTCGCAACCCCCACGGGGGTCCTCAGAGGAGCTAGTTCAGGAGCGTCCTGCCAGTTCACTGTTACAGGTCTCCGAGTTAGTTCCTCGAGTAAATCCAGACACCAGTCTCGAGAGGCTGGTACCCTTAGTAAATTTTCTGGCAGCGTGGAAACTACTGCCAAATATTACAAAGTGGGTCCTGCGTACTGTAGAGAAAGGTTATGTTCGGCACCAAGCCGCCACCTTTCAGCGGGGTATTTCCAACATTAGTAAGCCCCGAGCAGGGTCTGGTAATGGAGCAAGAAGTAGATACTCTTCTGAGGAAGGAGGCCATCGAGGTGGTCCCTCCTCAAGACAGGGAATCCGGGTTCTACAGCCGTTACTTCATTGTTCCGAAGAAGGATGGGGGGCTTCGGCCCATCTTAGATCTCAGGCTTCTAAACCGCTCAGTCAGAAAACTGAAGTTCAAGATGCTTACTGTCAGACAGGTCATGTCGCAGATCAGGTCCGAGGACTGGTTCATCACGATAAATCTAAAAGACGCTTATTTCCACGTCTCCATCCTTCTTCAGCACAGGAAGTTCCTCAGGTTCGCTTTCAGGGGCGAAGCGTACCAGTACAGGGTTCTTCCGTTCGGCCTAGCTCTCTCACCCAGAACTTTTACGAAGTGTGTGGATGCTGCGCTGGCTCCACTGCGACTCCAGGGCATCCGCATACTCAATTATATAGACGACTGGCTGATCCTAGCCAGCTCGGAGCAGTTAGCGGTTCAGCATCGAGGTGTTGTTCTCGCTCACATGCAGAAGTTAGGGTTGAGACTCAACGCCAAGAAGAGCGTCCTCTCTCCACTACAGAGGACTACTTATCTGGGCGTGGTGTGGGACTCATCCACGATGCGGGCACGATTGTCACCTGCTCGGATAGAGTCCATACTCACTGCAGTAAATGCGGTCAAGCTAGGCCAGTCACTCACTGTCAAACAGTTCCAAGTACTGTTAGGTCTTATGGCAGCCGCCTCCAACGTGATACCTTTTGGACTGCTGCATATGAGACCACTACAGTGGTGGCTCAAAACCAGGGGGTTCTCCCCGAGGGGAAACCCACTCCGCAAGATCAGTGTCACGCGGCGCTGCCTACGTGCCCTGGTCATGTGGAAGAAACCCTGGTTTCTCTCTCAGGGACCGGTCTTGGGGATGCCATGCCGCCGTGTCACACTAGCGACAGATGCATCCCTTACCGGATGGGGAGCGGTCATGAGTGGCCGCTCAGCCCAAGGCCTGTGGAGCCCGCACCACCTCTCATGGCACATAAACTGCCTAGAGATGCTGGCGGTGTTCCAGGCCCTCAGGAGTTTTCTACCAGACCTAAGAAACCGTCATGTCCTCGTTCGTACAGACAGCACAGCGGTAGTTTATTACATAAACCATCAAGGAGGGATCCGCTCACGCCCCTTATTCAAGCTGGCGTATCGGATCCTCCTGTGGTCTCAAGTAAAACTCCTCTCCCTGAGAGCAGTCCACATTCCTGGACATCTGAATGTGGGAGCAGACGTCCTGTCGAGGCAGGGGCCGAGGCCCGGGGAATGGATGCTTCACCCAGAGGTGGTGGAGCAGATATGGAGAGTTTTTGGCCAGGCACAGGTGGACCTGTTTGCGACTCAAGAGACATCGCACTGTCCCCTCTGGTACTCTCTAGTGCCTCCAGCTCCACTGGGGCTGGACGCCATGGCACAGACGTGGCCGAGGCTGCGTCTGTACGCCTTTCCCCCGATCGCTCTGCTCCCGGGAGTTCTGGAACGGGTCCGTCGGTTTCAAGTGCGGCTGCTACTAGTAGCCCCGCGCTGGCCGGCACGAGTATGGTTCTCGGACCTGGTATCTCTCCTCGACGGCTCTCCATGGGAGATTCCCGTCAGGAGGGACCTCCTGTCCCAGGCTGGGGGTGCAGTCTGCCACCCCCACCCGGAGAAGTTGAGGTTATGGGTGTGGCCCCTGAGGGGGCGCAACTCATAGGAGCGGGTCTCCCTACTGAGGTGGTTGAGACTCTTCTCCAATCCAGAGCTCCCTCTACGAGGAAACTGTATGGCCTCAAGTGGAACTTGTTTGCGAGATGGTGCCGCGAGCGCCACTTAGACCCAGTCAACTGCCCGGTCGGTACAGTTCTGGAGTTCCTACAGTCTCGCCTGTCCGCAGGGCTAGCTCACTCCACCCTGAAGGTTTACGTGGCGGCTATAAGTGCCTACCACGCCCCTCTAGGTGGACTCTCAGTGGGCAGAGAGCCCCTGGTCATACGGTTCCTCCGCGGTGCGCTCAGGTTGAGGCCTCGAGTGACACCCAGGGTCCCCGCGTGGGACCTCGCTGTGGTGCTAGAAGCTCTATGTGAGCCCCCATTTGAGCCCATAGAGGAGTCTACAAACCGCATCCTCACAATAAAAACAGCGCTTCTGTTAGCACTCACCTCCCTCAAGAGAGTAGGCGACCTGCAGGCCCTGTCAGTGGCCCCGTCTCATTTAGAGTTTGCCCCAGGGATGGCCAAGGCCTTTTTGTATCCCAGGGTCGGGTACGTCCCGAAGGTCCCCTCCCTAGCACCGCAGCCAATAACGCTGCAGGCGTTTTATCCTCCTCCATACGTGGAGCAAGGTCACAGGAAGTTGAATTGCATGTGCCCAGTCAGAGCCTTAGACGCATACGTCCACAGAGCTGCCATGTGGAGTAAAACAGAACAACTGTTCGTCTGTTACGGCCCCCCTAAGAGGGGGAGCCCGGCTTCAAAGCCCACAATTAGTAGATGGATCATAGATGCCATAACTACTGCTTGCGAGTCCTCTGATCTCCCTTCTCCATTGGGACTCAAGGCTCACTCCACTCGAGGTATGAGTGCCTCGAGAGCTCTGACGGCAGGTGTCCCCATACAAGACATCTGCAATGCTGCGGGTTGGTCCTCGCCCCTGACATTCGTCAGGTATTATGAGCTTGACCTCAGAGCCGCTCCAGGCTCCGCTGTACTCTCGGCCTAGTGCGCTAGGCCTAGAGAGTCAGCCACCTCCCTAGCCAGGAAAAGACTTCTCAAGGCGCATCTTTCTGCGGAAAGAAGAGACGTTAGTTTCGCCAAACTAAAGAGATCTGCAAACAAACTAAGAAATACTTAGCCTGTTGTCCGTGGAAAACTAGACAAAGGCTCTTACTCTCGCGTTCTGATACTATTAACAGACCGAGCTTTCAGTCCCTCTTGTCATGGCTGAAACCCCAGAGCCCCAGAGCTGTGTCCTCTTGGACCGAGGACTTCCATATACCATCTGTCCGCCGAGTGCTAGACAGTGGTCATTCGGTCCCTCTTGTTCTGGCTGACTCCCAGACAAAGGACTAAGACTCTGCGTGTGCCTGAGGGCCGCGGAGTACCTCTCGCTCTGGCTGGCGACCTGACAGAGGAAGACTACCATTCCTCGTGTGCCCTAGGGCCAAGGACTACAGGGCCTCTTGTCCGCGGAATGCTAGACAAAGGCTCTTTACCTTTCCACCTGCTGGCACAGACACTGCGCAGGGTTCAGAAATTATGGGGACGTAGGTAGTCTCATTCCCCATAGCGTTTCTAGACGCGGCTCGAGTTCCCGGAAGGGAACGTCTCGGGTTACTATTGTAACCTTAGTTCCCTGAGGGAACGAGACGCCACGTCTCTGACCATAATTCCCGCCCCCTGCGGCGTTCGCTTCATGCTAGAGCTGCCGCGGGCGTCAAACGCACGTGCTTTATACTTCCTGGTCGGTGACGTCACCGCGCCTGTGATGTCACCCCCGTCGTTCATTGGTTGCAAGACATGATTCAGAGTGCGGCCCGCCAATGGCGTTCCCCATAGCGTTTCTAGACGCGGCGTCTCGTTCCCTCAGGGAACTAAGGTTACAATAGTAACCCGAGACGTTTTACTATAGTAACCATAGTTAAACTATTGGCGCTTTTCCACTACACAGTACCAGCTCGACTCGGCTCGCCTCGGCTCGACTCGACTCGGCTCTGTTTGGTTTTCCACTGTGTAAAAGTTGTACCTGTACCTCCACAATAGTACCTGGTTGTCATAGCGATGCTGCAAGAAACTGCCGTGATGTAATCTTCTACGCGACACACACCCGCTGTCTGCACCTCCTCGTTTGACCATGGCGTATTCTTCCGAGTTGCCATAATATGTAATGGATTGGATATGTCACGCAATCTCTGGCCAAACTTTTTAAAAATGGCGGGGTTATTCTGGATACTATTGCTGGCGCGTGCAATGATGACGCAGTGAATAGTGACGATTCTCTCTGACCAATCAGCAGTCTGCTGTGTTTTCACGTCACATTTTAGTATCGCCTTAGCTCGCCTCAGCTCGCTTGGAACCTCGCCGGAGGTGGTACGAAAAAAGTACCTGGAAGCCGGTACAGGTACAACTTTTACACAGTGGAAAACCAAACAGAGCCGAGTCGAGTCGAGCCGAGGCGAGCTGAGGCGAGCTGGTACTGTGTAGTGGAAAAGCGCCATATGTTTTTTGTTGTAAAAACATATAACTACAAAATATACCATGGTTTTACTACAATAACCATATTTAAACTGCAAGGTTTTTTTTGGTTGTTGTAAAACTATAGTAACTACAAAATAAACCATGGTAACCCACAATAAATTGCAGCCTATATGAATACACACAAATATAAACATATAATATGTATTCATTGAAATTCATAATATTAAAGTAAGGTAAAGATAATAAATATGATATTTCATAATGTTCGAATGAGTTCAAATGTATTACATGTGACTAAGAATTCACAGAAATACGAACATCTATATACGGTATTGTCCTGACGCGGCCCCTTTAAGAAATCCGAACGTAGCGCGCCTGCTGTAGCGCGCATCATTTGAAAATAACGGTCGAAGAGGAAAAGCAGTGAGTGATTAACGGTGTTTAATTTGTTTAAATTTGATTTGAAAGACGGCAAAAATGGCGAAATAGTAACATTTACCTGGTCTGTCTCCTAAGGGGCCGTTCACATGTCTCGCCTAAAAACGCGTGGAAAACGCTAGGCGCGCCGCTTTCTTCCTTATCAACAAAGCGCTCGGGCGCTAGCGCTCCGGAAGTGTCTGCCGTTTCTAAGCAACCATCAGCTGCGCTCTAGCTCCAAGCCTATGCGTCTCCATGCATTGTTTCTTCTATTAGCGTCAAAATAATGGGGGCTTGACAAATCATAAAGTTCAGGAAATCCCTGGACCACAATGATGAGCTGCTCCTCCATGTTTCTGCTGAGGTTTCAATGTAACGGAAAAACGTGAGGAAGCTGAATGGTTAGTTCATGTCACATGACCTGCGGTGCGCTTGCGACATGTTTTTAAATCGATGCGGCGCGGACGCGCCTGGAAAAAACGAGTGCGTCGCACCGCGTCACTTCCAATATGGGCGCGCAAGCCGCGCGTCTCCATTTGAAATAACGAACTTGCGCGCACAAAAGACGCTTAATGTGAACGGCCCCTAAACCAACTATTTTGGGTGATATTGGTGAGTTGTTGAACTCACGTTTGATTGTATCTGCTGATTATAGCACAGCAGCTATCTTGTCAGCTATTTTGTCAAATGGTCAAAAGCTATGAATCTGTATAACGTTAACTGATATTAATAACGATAGTCATAAGGTTATATGTTTATGCTACTAATTTTCATTGTATAAAACGTCTTGGTTACGTATGTAACCCTCGTTCCCTGAAGGAGGGAACGGAGACGTCACGTCGGAGACCGACGAATTGGGATATCGCTTTAGAGATACCAATCCTCTTCGTGTGTAAACTAAACGAGCCAATGCACATTGGCATGCATGATTGCATCCAGCTGTCGCTGATCACAGCGTGAGCATAAATACACAGCAGGTGCAATGCATAGACAGGATTTCGCTGAGGAGCCGAGCTTGGGTCCGGCCGCACAGCGGTGGTACAGCAGCTGAGGCGACGGGACGTGACGTCTCCGTTCCCTCCTTCAGGGAACGAGGGTTACATACGTAACCAAGACGTTCCCTCTCAGTCGGTCTCTTCGACGTCACGTCGGAGACCGACGAATTGGGATCCCTAGCAAAGCGCCGCAGCTGCTGCCCCCCTCCAGTGTCCTGCGCAAGCCACCTGGCCTCCAATTTTTGCTAAGGCCAAGGGCGGAACAGAAAAGACCAGTCACTGTATAACATAGCACTACCTACTTAGTGAAGCTGGAGCACTGGGAACGTGCGGAGCTCCCACCCATCCCGCAGGAGGTTCAGAGCAATACGCATATGGCTCATATTAGGACATATGGAAGAATGGAGGTGATTGAACCCTCGTGAAGATGGTAGAAGGTTACCGGGGAAACACGGCCTCTGTGGGTACCGTGGAAGACATATGGGATTCACTTAAGTCTCTCATGTATCCTAAGCCTTCTATCGGTTCTAAAGATTCATCGAGAGAGGCCTGGCGCCTAGACGCTCCGCTACGTCTGGAGCCGAGGAAGGAGGACTCGACAGGGTCTTCATGGACACTCTGGAGAAGATAGCAAGCCGACCTGAGCCAGTGCCTCTCAGTGCTTCTACCCGTTTGAGGTGAGAACACAGGAGGAGACTGGCTCTACACGAAGGCTATAAAACCTAGCGAACGTGTTAGGGGTCGCCCAACCCGCAGCTCTACAAATGTCAGATAGCGAGGCGCCACGAGCCAGCGCCCAGGAGGATGCAATACTCCTAGTAGAGTGAGCTCGCAACCTGAGCGGGCAGGGCACGCCCTGAGCTTGATAAGCCAAGGCGATGGCATCCACTATCCAGTGTGCCATCCTCTGCTTGGAGACGGCCTTCCCCTTCTGCCGTCCTCCGTGACAAATAAAGAGCTGATCTGAGGTCCTGAAGCTTTGCGTCCGGTCGACGTAGCATCTTAATGCTCGGATGGGACAAAGCAAAGCTAGGGCTGGGTCTGCCTCCTCCGGGGGCAGCGCTTGCAGGCTCACCACTTGGTCCCTGAAGGGAGTAGTGGGAACCTTGGGCACGTAGCCAGGCCGGGGCCTCAGGGTTACCTGGGAATCTGCCGGCCCGAACTGAAGGCACGAATCGTCGACCGAAAACGCCTGCAGGTCCCCTACCCTCTTGATGGAGGCCAATGCCAGCAGGAGCAGAGTCTTCATAGAGAGATACTTCAGCTCGACTGACTGTAAAGGCTCAAAGGGGACCCGCTGTAGTGCTGTGAGCACCAGAGACAGGTCCCAAGAGGGTACGGAGGGGGGCCTAGGAGGATTTAACCTCCAGGCTCCCCTGAGAAACCTGACGACCAGGTTGTGCCTACCTACTGACCTTCCTTCAACGGGGTCATGGTTTGCAGAAATAGCGGCTACATAGACCTTAAGGGTGGAGGGTGACAGCCTACGCTCCAACCCTTGCTGCAAAAAGGTAAGCACGACTCCGACCGAGCATCTTCGGGGATCCTCATTTCTTGAGAAAGCCCATTCGACGAACAGGTTCCACTTCAAGGCGTAAGCATGTCTCGTGGATGCAGCTCTCGCCGAAGTGATGGTGTCTACCACTCCTTGGGGTAGATCACTCAGAACCTCCGCGTCCCGTCCAGGGACCAGACATGTAGTTTCCAGAGGTCTGGACGCGGGTGCCACAGGGTGCCCCGTCTCTGAGTCAGTAAATCCTTCCTCAGAGGAATCCGCCAGGGAGGGGCTGTCATGAGGAGCATCAGTTCTGGGAACCAGGTCCGAGTAGGCCAGTAAGGCGCCACTAACAGGACCTGCTCCTCGTCCTCCCTGACCTTGCACAGTGTCTGTGCGAGAAGGCTCACTGGGGGAAACGCATACTTGCGAAGGCCCCGTGGCCAGCTGCATGCCAGGGAGTCCGTGCCGAGTGTACCCTCGGTCAGGGAGTAAAAGAGCTGGCAGTGGGACGTCTCTGGAGAAGCAAACAGGTCTACCTGAGCTTTCCCGAAACGTCTCCAGATCAGCTGGACCGACTGGGGATGGAGTCTCCACTCTCCGGGAAGCGCAGCTCGTGAGAGCTCGTCGGCTGCACGGTTGAGCAAACCCGGAATGTGAATGGCATGAAGCGACCTCAGATGCTTCTGACTCCAGAGGAGGAGAGAACGGGCGAGCTGTGACATGCGACGGGAGCGTAGACCACCTTGTCGGTTGATGTACGCAACGGTCGCAGTGTTGTCCGTACGGACCAGCACGTGTTTGCCTCGAAGGCGCCCTTTGAGACGGTTCAAGGCAAGGCGTACTGCCAGCAGCTCTAGGCAGTTGATGTGCCAGTGTAGCTGGGGGCTCGTCCAAACCCCCGACACTGCCTGCCCGTTGTACGTGGCTCCCCAAACGGTGGTGGAGGCATCCGTGTGTACCACAGCGTGCCTGGAGACCTGTTCTAAGGGAACTCCTGCCCGAAGAAAAGCTAGGTCTGACCACGGGGTGAAGGTTAGGCGACAGGCCGAGGTTACTTTGACCCGGAGAGTGCCGCGCTGCCACGCTCTCCTCGGGACTCGGCCACGAAGCCAGTGCTGAAGTGGTCTCATATGGAGCAGGCCAAGCGGTAAAACTGCCGTAGCTGCTGCCATATGCCCCAGGAGCCTCTGAAACTGTTTCAGTGGGACCACTTCTCTGCTCTTGAACGTATTCAAGCAGTTCAGCACCGACTGAGCCCGCTCTTGCGTGAGGCGAGCTGTTTGGCTGACCGAGTCCAGTTCCACACCAAGAAAAGAGATCCTCTGCATGGGGGAGAGTTTGCTCTTTTCCCAGTTGACCCGAAGGCCCAAGCGGGCGAGGTGTGCCAACACCAGGTCCCTGTGTTCGCATAACTGCTCTCGAGAGTGTGCTAGTATCAGCCAGTCGTCGAGGTAGTTGAGGATACGAACGCCCTGTTCCTTGAGGGGAACAAGGGCCGCCTCCGCGACTTTCGTGAAGACACGGGGGGAGAGGGACAGCCCGAAGGGCAGGACCTTGTACTGATATGATCTGCCTTCGAACGCGAACCGCAGAAATGGTCTGTGGCGCGGAAGGATCGAAACATGAAAGTACGCGTCCTTCAGGTCGATCGCTGCGAACCAATCCTGGGGACGAACACATCTGAGGATGTGTTTTTGTGTGAGCATTCTGAAAGGTAGCTTGTGAAGAGCTCGATTCAAGATGCGCAGGTCCAGGATCAGTCGTAAACCGCCGCTTTTCTTGGGTACTATGAAGTAGGGGCTGTAAAACCCTGTCTTCATATCGGCTAGAGGGACCGGCTCTATTGCTTTCTTCGCCAGCAAGGTAGCAATCTCTGCCCGTAGGACAGGGGCATCTGCTACTTTCACTGTAGTGAAGTGGATGCCCCTGAACCGAGGCGGACGCCGGGCGAACTGAATCGCGTAGCCGAGCCTGATGGTCCGGAGGAGCCAGCAAGACAGACTGGGAAGCCCTCTCCAGGCCCCCAGCCAACGTACAAGAGGGACCAGCGGGACCACTGACGTACCCGCGGGGGGGCAGCGAGGTGGAACGCAGGGACCCCGCTCGGGCGTCTCTATGCCGGTCCGAAGCGGGGTCAGAGTGTCTGTGTGTGGTGTGTGCAAGACATTTACCTGCGTTCTGGCAGCTGGTGCGTGAGTAGTCCGTCTTACCGCACTCTCCAACCGCCCAGCGCCATTTGCTGGCGGGAGGGGAGAGGGGGTGAAGCCCGGGGCTAACCCGTGCAACACCCGCCGTCCCCTCTGGGGACCCAGAGATAGTAGAAACTGCTCTTTTATTGAAAATTTGGGTGTCACCGACCGTGAGGCCGATGACGGGTTTCTTAAAAGAAACTTTTTTAAAGGAAACAAAAGATTCTCCGCCCGGCCCTCCTCCGGGGGAAGGAGTGGTGCGATCACCATCTCCCGAAGAGCAGCTTCCTCCATCTCTGGGTCGCCCGTCTCAGGGACGCTTGTTCTTGCGTTTCCCACTGGTCTTGGTGGGAGCCTGGACGGGCGGGGCGGCCGCCCTGGGACCGGCTCCACGGCGCCGCTGTGAAGGCTGCTGCGCAGGCTGCTGTGGAGCGGGGGCGGAGGCAGGGGGCCGCCCTCGGTGACGAGCAGACCGAGGTGCCGCCGGCGGCTGGGTGGAGGCAGCAGCGGGAGCACGCCGGGGCAGGATATGACTGATGGCCTCAGTCTGCTTCTGGGCGGCCGAAAACTGCTGGGCGAAGTTTTCGACCGCGTCGCCGAAGAGGCCGGTCTGGGACACGGGGGCATTCAGGAACCTGACCTTGTCTGCTTCCCTCATGTCGGCCAGACACAGCCAGAGATGGCGTTCCTGGACCACCATCGTGGACATCGCACGACCCAGAGACCGCGTCGTAACCTTCGTCGCTCGTAGCGCGAGGTCCGTAGTGATACGGAGTTCACGTAGAACTTCCGGGTCGTGACCACCCTCGTACAGGTCCTTCAGTGCCTGGGCCTGATGGACCTGTAACAACGCCATAGCGTGTAGGGCGGAGCCAGCAGCGCCACAAGCCGTGTAGGCACTGCCGATCAGAGCCGACGAGTGCCTACAGGCCCGGGAGGGGAGCAACGGGTTGCCCCGCCAAGTGGAAGCGGCGCCGGGACACAATTGCATCGCCACCGCACGCTCCACCGGCGGGACAGCCGCGTACCCCCGCGCTGGTCCGCCATCAAGGGTGGTGAGGGAGGACGTGCCACTGGAGCGGTTTCTGGCAGTAAAAGGTGCCGTCCACGTCCCAGTAAGCTCATCATGCACCTCCGGGAAGAAGGGCACTGGGGTGGGACGCTGAGAACCAGCGCTGGCCACCCCAAGATACCAGTCATCCAGCCGAGAGGGGTCGGGACGTGATGGAGGGTTCCATTCAAGCCCTACCCTCTCGGCGGCCCGGGAAAGCATAGCCATCATCTCGGGGTCGGTATCCGGCACCGCTGACCGCCCAGTGGACGGCAGCGATCCGGAATCGTCCTCCCCCGAGAAGTCTGGCTCACCCCCCGATGCAGCGATTGACATCCGGTCGTCAGGGGGAGCCCCAAAAGTAATGAGCGGTACCTCACGAGGAGGACCCGAACACTCTTCTGGGAGCTCCAGATGGAACGGACTGTCGGTGGAAGGAGGAACCCCCAGCGGATCATCCGCCGGGAAATTCCCCACCGTCACCGTCAGACCAGTCAGCCCTCTGCCAGAGGTAGAGTCCCCCCGGCGTTTGCCGGGGGGAACGGTAGATCTGGGCAGAGGAACTGGCACCCCGCCCCTTTGCAGGAAGCGGAGTCTGGTCCGCAGCTCTGTGATGGACATGCCGCCGCAATGACAGCATGACTCATCCACAAACGCCGCCTGAGCGTGCTCAATACCCAGACACGTCAGACAGCGATCGTGACCATCACCTGGCGCCAGGTAAAGACCGCATCCAGAAACGCACGGGTGAAACGGCATTGTATTTCAAACACCTCGTCTTTAAAAAGACGTTCACCCGTGATACTCTTTTAGAAACTGCTCAGTGCTGAAGCACACAGGGGAGATGGCCGCTGCGACACAGAAGGCAGGTAGTGCAATCCTTGACTGCGCGCTTTTTCCACCCACAGGAGACCACCACCGCTGACGCGCCGTATCGCCAACACCGCAGTGAAGAGTTCTTTGAAGAATGGCTCGTTGCGTCTCTCATAGAAAAGATCGGCTCCGATGCGAAATGCTGTCTATGCATTGCACCTGCTGTGTATTTATGCTCACGCTGTGATCAGCGACAGCTGGATGCAATCATGCATGCCAATGTGCATTGGCTCGTTTAGTTTACACACGAAGAGGATTGGTATCTCTAAAGCGATATCCCAATTCGTCGGTCTCCGACGTGACGTCGAAGAGACCGACTGAGAGGGAACATTGGAGTAGTGACTATTCTGCCACCATTTGTAGCGGTTTTAATTAATGTTGTGCTTTACAGCTTTGTAGCGTCACTATACTTTAAGTGCAAATAGCACACGTTGTTGGTAGAGGCTATTTACACTCCATCCGCCAATGTGTGATTAGGCTAGTGAACACTATAAAAGACAGCAGTCTTAATTTTTCCCTTTTCAAATATTTTAATAAAAATGAAGGAAATAATTTGTGATGTCTATTTGCTTTGTCTTGAGAACAACAGAGTTGTTATTTTTCTTGTTAAGAAAAAAAAGAGTTACTACAGAAAAATAGGTTTAGGACATTTAGATTTAGAATTTAATTTTAGATTTAATTCTAACTACTATTAACTAATCATCCAGCCCAGGTGGATTTGCTAAATTAAACTACCACTAATTTAGAAAAGACTGTGTTTTACCTTTTGTTGCTTTTTTTGTTGTTGGTATTTTTGGTCTTTCAGTAAAGAGTTATTTTTCTTTCCAACTTCTGGTGTTCTCTAAGTTTTATATCTACCTCCCTTACTCAAGTCTAGAACTGCTCCAGTGTAGTATTTGCATTGAAGGACAAGTGTTACATACACCCTCTCTCTCTGTGTGTTTGTGTGTTTGCGCTAAAGCTGTGCTGCATCAAGGTGATGTAAAACGACAAACTGCAAGTACTATTTGTTAGTAAAATAAAAACAGTGGAAAAGTGCACTTTAGATTACAAAAAGGGAAAAAAGGACATGAACAGGCATCCAATTTGATCCCATAAAGAAACCATCCGACAGAATATTTATGTCTTGTCAAAAAATCCTAAAGGATTCCAATAAGAATTTTGTACAGGATTCTTATTGGAATTTCTATCATATTTTGGAACCATTTCTATAGGAATATTCTTATAAGACATAAATATTCGGTAGGATCAGTTCTAAAGGATTTTTTTATGGGATCTAATTGGATGCTGGTTTATGTTTTTATAGAAACTTTTATCTGAAGGTGCACTTTTCCACTGTTCTTGTTTTGCTAACAAAAAGTACTTTCAGTTTACTGTTGACATCACCCTGGTGTAGACGTTGTTCATTGTATGTTGCTTATCAAAGAATCCTAAAGGATTCTGATAAGAAACTTGTACTGGATTGTTATTGGAATAGGAATTGTCTTATAGGATTTTCTTATGGGAAAATACATAAATATTCTGTAGGATAATTTCTGCAGGATTTTAATGAGATCCTGTCTTCTAAAAAAAATAAAAATAAATAAATCCTAACACTATTCCTATCAAAATTCTATAGGAACGGTTCCAAAATATGATAGAAATTCTAACTGGAATCCTGTAGAGGATTCCTATTGGAATGTACATCGAGGTGAGTTAAAGTAAACTGCAAGACACTAAACTATTAGTTAGTGTTATAAAAAAAGTGTACAGTTAGGATTCTTCAAAATTCTTGAAAGCTGCTTTAAAATAAAACCCATTAAAATCCTGTAGACATTATGCTACAGGATTATTATGTCTTGTATAAGAAAATCCTATAAGACAATTCCTAATGGAATCCTTTAGGAACGGTTCCAAAATATGATAGAAATTCTAACTGGAATCCTGTAGAGAATTCCTATTGGAATCCTGTAGGATTTTTTGACAAGGGTTACTATAGTATTACTACAATATAACCGTAGTAAAACCATGGTATCAGAACCATGTTTTTTTTTAAAAACCGCGGTTACTACAGTCATGGTTAACTACAGTTTTACTATAGTATTACTACAATATAACTGTAGTAAAACCATGGTATCAGAACCATGGTTTTTTAAAACCAAAAAACCGCACCAAAAAACCGCGGTTACTACAGTCATGGTTAACTACAGTTTCACAATAGTATTACTACAATATAACTGTAGTAAAACCATGGTATCAGAACCATGGTTTTTTAAAACCAAAAAACCGCACCAAAAAAACGCGGTTACTATGGTCATAGTAAACCACAGTTTTACTATAGTAAAACCATGGTTAATTTTCGTAAGGGAATTGGATAACGCCACGGCCAATCAAATACGCTTAGCTACCAGCAGAGCTAATTGATAGATTAAACTCTTGCGTATCCAGTCGGCAAAACAGCAAAAACGTCCTTCTTGCAAAGAAACGAGTCGAGCGCGGTTTTCTGTTCCTCTTTTATATGACAAGCCAGTCTAACTCGTTCATTGTAGCGGCCAAAGCCGTTTCAAACAACGGTGTTCATCTGTAGCCATCTTTCAATGTTTACTAAATGATTCCGGACGTCGCAGCGTTGTAGTCATCAGCTTAGCTCGCCTCTGGCCCGCCTACATCAGATACAGCGATTTGATTGGTTCCCAGAACTGCTTACGTAATGCAGTAACGTGCATCATTGCTCGATGCCAGAGTGTCTTGCAGAGACAATTCAAACTGTGCTCTCGCGAGAGCTCTGGATTTCCAGGGTAGTTTTGTGGTCCAGGGTCACATATGATAATAATTATTGTTTGAAGTTAATTTTAGTTTCTTTTCATTTTGTATTATAATAATTGAATAATATAAAACATGGAGTGCAGTACATTCAGGCTTTGAATATGTGTATTTGTGCATGTTTGGGATTGTATTTCATTGGGTTTATAGGAAGCTGTTTTCCAAGTGTTTTTCCCCTCATGTTTCTAGTTCATTTGGTTTAGTACTTGTTCTCCCCCTCTTGGTTTAGTCCTTTTGGTTTATTCTTGCCCATATTTGTATTTCCCCCTCGTTAGCCTTGTTAGCTTGTTTGTCACCACGCCCATGTTTCTGTGTATTTAAGTCTGTTTGTGATCACTCCCCGCTGTCCGTCGATGAAGTTACATGTTCTCTGTTTTGCTCCCGGTTTTTGTTTGTTTTGTATTATATTCAGTGTTTTATTTTAATAAACTGTTTATATTCATTCTACTCCGGTTCTCCTCATCCATTCTGTAGTGCCTGGAGCCCATCAGACATGAAATAACTAGTTATATTCCTTAAATGACTTCTCCCCCATGATTAACACCTATGTGCTATGAGCCAGACCTCTGGTCACTATCCAGCTCATCCCCCCACCATCAAGATAAGACTCCTACAGGAATGCAGGGAAAGATAGACTTTCCTTATTCAGACATGCAGTCCCACATACAGTTATATAGAAATGTACACGTATCAATGTGTTACCTTTTCTTATATTGTTGTTTCTGTTATGTATGTCGGCCTCAAACATTAATCCGCAATAGGTGAATTATTGTGCATGCTAAGACTCACGTTTAGAATCACTCAGTCAACCGAGAAGATTCATAGATCATGTTTGGTGTCTATGAGCAGCATTTATTATTCCCTAAATGTTAATGTTTGTGGCATCTTAATAACTCCTTGCTTTATATGTATTATTGAACTTTTGAAAGTTTTGTGGCCAAACAACCAATCAGCTTCCACGTGCGAAACACCATTTTGAGAGACAAAGACTTTCAATCTTCCCTCCAAAACTCAGATCAACCGGATTGGACAAGGTCCAACTGTGGGCGTGAACGACCTACAGGTTTATAAACCTTCCCTCATCTCTCTCTCTCGCTCTTGCCTTCTGGACACAAAGACACGTCACCCGCACCTCCCCCCAGATCCATGGGGGGGGGGGGGGCTCACCTAGCAATGGAGATGATGAGGCCTGCAATACTCTCAAGGAACTGGAAAGGACTTTCTGAACTTAACACATACGGAACCAATGCACAACAACAACAAGCTTGCAAGTATCCGTCCTTTCTACAAACGTAGATAGCTGCGTTTAAGGCGTTTTATAAAAGAAACGATTTCAGGTTGTTCAGAACCGTTTCATTCCTGTCCCTTTGCAAACTCACTTTCTGTCTCTCTCTCTCTTACTCTCTCTCTCTCTCTCTCTCTTACTCTCTCTCTCTCACGCGTTCTCTGTCTATTTGTGTTTTATGTACGTTTGTCTATGTGCGATCGTTTGTAAGTAGAATAGTTTAATAAACAACCATATATTCACATATAATGATTCTCTGTGCTGAATGCTTACATTACAAAAGTCACTTAAACTGTTTCGATCTCATATTGCTACCTTAAGCCCTATTCTGTTCAATTGTTTTAACTCCGTTCTGGTTAGTAAAAATGCGTTGCCGTGACGACGGGCCAACGTCAGAGTAATGGGTATCACTGAAACATTTTGCTGGACAAAGAAACCAGTCGATATCATTATTACTGTTACTGATCAGAAACTGGAAATTGCGTATATTTAATGACGATTATTATACACGATTTCCTGTGAGTTAAACTACTTTCCCTGACTGAAATGTATGTTTTAAATAACTCATTTCATCCTATTCATTGGTCATAAGACCTGGTGGAGTTTTGCAGTGTATATGTGATGAGAGAAACGGTCTCATGCATATACACACATATATTAATCATCTTAAATTCTTTGAGCTAACCAAAATTCTCTACATTAATTGGTGGAGAATGCGGGCAGTTTTAAACTATGTGATGTGAGCGGCTCAGGAATAATTTGTGTGTCTGCATGCTTGTTTATTCAAACTCGGCTCGCGACTCGCGTCTCTTTTGTTAGTGTGTGTGTGTTAGAACGGTGTGGACCAGCCCACCTTTGACACCTCAACAGATGCTTGAGCCTCTCGCACAGAGAAACTCAACCGCTGTTGAAGATGTAACTTAACTGCAGTTTATATATTGACCCTATAAAACGAAGAAATCTTATATAGCGCGTCCTAAAGCCACCCTAAATTGAGCGAAGAAACCCTCTTTTTTTGCGTGAAGAAGTTGATTGAGCGATGTTCCTCTTTCACCTTACAAAGGCCATATCTTTATATTTTGAGTGTAGATAGATTAGCCATTGATGTGCACTCCAATGCTAATCAGCTATCTTGCTCCTTTGGGTTAAAACCTCAGCTTAGCTAACTGATTAGGTTGACCCCGTTTGCTCATCGAATAGATTTAATATAGTAAACAACTTCGCGTTATTACTGTACAAATCTTGATGGAGTGTTATTTATTTGTTTTGTGCAAAGCACACACAAGTCTTGTGTCAGCAGGCTGACTCAAGATCAAGGTGCACGCATCGTAACTAAGCAACCTTTTAATAGTGTAACCATCCTATTAAGTTAAAGTTTGCAAACACATGTACCTGTGTTCAGTAAAACGGACACAAGAAATATACACCCGCGATAACGCGTCGCCATGGTAACTGCGCTTAGATGCGCGTTTAAATCCACACAAGGTGGAATCTGAAATCCCGCATAAAAGGTATTTCCTTCTATTAAAAGATAGAAGTCTGTCTAAAACCTCTTCCGATACCTATGCCTGATTTCATATTTTTTGTTTTCTTTGAGCAACAACGCTTATGGATAGTCAGTCTCTCCCTTCTCTTTTCCTTTTTTTTTTTACATTATTAATTATTGTTATTTAAACCATAATGATAATTAACATAATGTATGTTTTCTTTTTTTTGTGTGTGATTTAATTTTAATTATTTCACCGCCTTAGATTCAACTCTCCCTTTAGCAATTATAATTGTATTTGCTCATTTTAAATTTTTGATTAAACAGTCTTGATTTAAATTTAAACTTTGACCAAATCGATCAAGTTGCACTCTCACTACCCCGAGTAATTCGGCCCATCCCAGGGGGGCCTTTCTCTCTTTTGCTCTCTCAGCTCTGCCATTTCCCAGGTGTGACGACTCCATAGCGCCCCCACCCGGTGGGCCCCGTCACTGATCCCAGGGCTGGCAGTCAGCTCACTTTCTCTCTTTTGCTTTAACCCTTTATACCTCTCTTTCTGATGGATTTTGTTTTTATTTTTCTCCCTATTAGAGACTGAACCTGTCTGAACATCAGTGAAATCTTTTGGTAACTACACCGATGAACTGAATAGCTCCAAAGTTAATCGCTCATCATTAAGTTTACTCATAGTTTCCTGTGTTTACCCACACAAACTATCTGACCCCTTCTTTACAGCTAGGATAATAAGCGTTTAGTTTGCGTCACCATCTGATGACATCAGTTAAGTGCGCAACACATAGCAACATTTTAGCTCATTAGTTCTGTACGGACTTGCATTGGCTCGTTGTGCTTTGTCTCTCCCTCTCTATTTGTGTCAACATGTCACCATCCAGTCTCGCCATCCAGTCCAGACAAGGCAAAGATGCCATCCTGCCCTGGGTCTAGTGACTACAGCCCCTGAGCGGAGAACAGCCGGACGACCACGCACACAGGCGAATGGATCACGATCCAGTCAAGAGCTACGGCTGCAGAGAACCAATCAACTCATCTACAGCCCGGACCATCAGTGACCACGCCCTCAACAAGATCGTCTGACTAAAGCCGCAGCGGAGAAAGCTTCACCCACGACGGAACCAGGACAGCGCGCAGAACCGCCTAGACCATCTGGATGTTCAGAGATAGCGGATGAAGAGGACAAGGACCTACACGAGGAGAGAGGAGAAAAGCTTCAAGACACGCCTGCAACACCCCCACAGACTGAGCGCCGAGAGCAGTACAGGAGAACACTCCTAAACAGCGGAAGCTCTCTTTACAATGGACCCAGGCAGACAGCAGCACTCATGCCACGGCCAAAGCCTTTTAAGGCCTCCTGCAAGCAGCCTACGCCGAAGTTCAAGTAACGACTTCGCAAAGAAACACAAAGTGAGCTGAACCCAGCACACCTTAAAGAACTCAAATGCTTGCAGATAACAATATGAACAAACAGGAGAGCTCAACACAAAATCTCTCCCGGGCCTAACAGCCCACCGTTCACACCTCACACGCCAGCAAGCTGGCCGGGAATCTGACAGCTGTCACCACAAAACGCTGTCTTCCTGAACACTGCAGTAGGCTACAACACACGCCTGTCTGCAAAACATTGACTTTTAAGCAAGAACATTGCCCAGTGTGACCACGAGACAGATCTGCTTAGCTCCACCTCCAGCTAACAGGACCCCAGCCATTTGTACCAGCTGTCAAAACTGAATACAGCAGCTAAGAACATGACTGCTACGACCAGCATCTGAGCCTACGTGAGACAACGCGACAGGCACCAAGGGAAGATGGCATCAACGCCAGAAAATCTTTCCCCTCAGACATCCACATCACACTGTGAGTCACCACCCAAATGCTACAGCCTTCTTCCGTACAGCGATCGCTCGATTCAGCGGACTCTACAGACCGCCGGAAAACAGCCAAGCACCAGAAGGCAATAAAGATTAGCAAAGTGATTGTCCAGCTGCCCCATGCCAAGGGGGGACGTCTGACTGACCAAGGTGAACAAACATACAGTGGTGTATGGGAGCTGAACACGCAGCGACATCACTGTGTGGGAGTGATCTGAGATCAGTGCAGGCCAACACTGAGGACACCTGTGCTCTGAACTTAACCTGGAATAGACAATGCAAAACCTGCTACTTCCTGTTTCTCACAGCCCTACGATACTCCCTCAACTGCGAGAAAGCCTTGCTAGATAAGATTACTCCCAGATGTTTACACTCTGGCGAACGAACTACCTGCATTCGCCAAAAGGGGTCACTGTTCGGCTCAAAACACAGTGTGGCTAAAACCCTAACGCTGCACACACATTCAATGGAATACGTGAAGCAGTGCCCACTCTAGAAGCCACACCCCCTTTCTGAAAAGTAATCTTTTGCAGTGTACATACCATTCAGGTATTTCAAAGACTTTAAACAATTCCGTCATGAAGAGCTTAAGGGAAAATGGCCACTCAGAAGTGGTGCCAAAGCTGCTCTCCACATATGACGATGATGCAGAACTAATGTCATGTACATGGTCCACACTGACAGCGCGGCCAGAAGGGGGGTGGATTACACCTGCAGCGGCTCTCGGCAGAGCCCAGCACCCAGATGACAACAGCTGCGCCGCACAAGCCATCCAGCGATGTGCCAAGCACACCAGAAGACAAAGGGAATCACAGAGACCTGCCACCACTGTGTGATGTTTATAACTGTCAATGCCTGCAGACCAAGGATCCCACGCACACAAACCCATGTGCTCATAGACCCAAGAGCGAGGCAAGACACGCCCAGAGCAGGTACCTAGTGGAAAACGACAAGCCTGTCCCACTGCAACACCTTAAGCCGGGCCACCTGACATCACAGCACGAGTGACGGCAATCGGATCAACCCTTGTGTCACAGCAAGTCGCAAGAACTCCCTCTGAAAATTACTAACCTGCATAGACTCAAAGTAGGCTAAGCTCAGTTTCAAACAACACCACTCAGTTTGAAACAGACGAGCATCAACAACTGTTCCAGACAAGCATTGCCATCATAATAAGAACATTTACATGCTATTCGTGGAAAAACAGTGAAAGGCCCAGAAAAAACTGAGGGATTTTGTGGCTGCCTAAGGTTTTCAACAACAAAAAACCCACCCACCCAACCCAAGCATCGCTTCTAAGCCACAAGCAAACCCCTCACGCTGCTACGCCGCCTGCATCACACCCATGCACACTGGCTCCACCTACAAAATAGCTCTGCTAAAGCAGCCTCCACTGCTCCCAAGCAATGCTGACACTTAACCTTGCACTGTCCGACCACACTAAGGCACTAAGCCGAAAACAACTCAGTGATGTCACACACATGCCGCATCTAGATGACACATCCTCACATTTGTTCCTGATAACCAAACACCGCCACAGCTCCCAGCTTTCCAGGAACAAAGGGGGGTCATTGCTGATGTATGCCCAAGATGCACCGTGCAGAATACACCAGAGTGCCAAAGCCACTACCAATGCAAAAGTGGCGCACTGCCAAGCATACAGTGACAGAGGACATCAGAATATGCTAAGTTTGATGCCAGCTCGAAACCAGCGGATTTCAAACGACACAGCCTCTCTACGATGCAAAGCAGTCAGTCGACGAGAAACATCTGTGAACGTTTACCACCAGATGGCACCAGAAACGACACCCGTGTCAACTAAGAGACCACCCTTGTCACCACCTACATTGCTCACCAGTACTTCAGTGAAACATGCCCGAGTGCGACACCTGCATCCAAAGAGCGCAGGAAGCCAAAAGCATGCCGCAGCCAGCGAGATTCACAATAGGAACTGTGAACCAGCGTGTCTCGGACATCCAGCCCTGCCACTCACCAGGACCAACTGGAGACTCAGCAGAGTACAGAGAACGGCATCCTTCAGCCTAAAGCAGCCAACGGCCTGCAATGGCAGAGAAAGGAACAGCAGGACTGCGACAAATGGACAACTCACATCCAGCCTGGACAACCAGGAGCTGAGCAGCATCGTCTTCTCCTTGGCCCACACCCTCAAGGGCCTCAGACAGGAGGTAAATGAACTGAACCTGCAAGTCTCCGAGTACCAAAATTAACCGACACCCACAAGGACAGCTGGACACGCCTGCTTTTCCAGAACAGAGTTTCTGATGCTAACAAAGAGCTCCTTGAATGAAACTCCACTGAGAAGTACTGAAAGATAAACTTCTGACTCCTTGCCCAACGCAACACCGCATTAGACTTCCTAAAAGGAAAAAGCATCCCATAAGACCAGCCGACACCTCAGGAGCAGCCAGACAATGTTGAATGGAGCAACGGGCCCACAGGCCCAACAGCAAAACCCCTACCAACACAACTCAGACCCGCTCAAGTCAGTGTCGACACCCCCAACATCAGACGCCTGATGACATGTGAGCAAAACAGCGGGATAACAGACACCTGCTGCCCTCCTGCACCCTAACCGGGTCCGTCGGAAACTTTCTTTACACTACAAAATCTTTACGACAATTCTCTGCGAACCCTGGAACTACCTGCCCTCTCACAAGTGAGAGTCCAACCAGCGATTCCAGACTGCAGGGACCAGAGATACTAGATAACAACCACCTGACACAGACCAACCTGGGTCAGGATGACAAGTGACAGTGCCTCGACACCTGCTGCACAAAGCTCGAGGACCCATACCTTGCCACTGTCTATATTATCACACCTGATAACGTCGACCACGGCACCACAGCCACTCCTTGAAGCACCAACCTCCAGAGAGCCACCTCTCTCTTCCAGCCAGGAGTGCCAGGTGCATGCCTGATTGTTCCGCACCTTTGACGTCGCTCGCTGTTGTCTGTTGGACGGACAACAACGTTCGAAAGAGGGGATATGTAGTGCCTGGAGCCCATCAGACATGAAATAACTAGTTATATTCCTTAAATGACTTCTCCCCCATGATTAACACCTATGTGCTATGAGCCAGACCTCTGGTCACTATCCAGCTCATCCCCCCACCATCAAGATAAGACTCCTACAGGAATGCAGGGAAAGATAGACTTTCCTTATTCAGACATGCAGTCCCACATACAGTTATATAGAAATGTACACGTATCAATGTGTTACCTTTTCTTATATTGTTGTTTCTGTTATGTATGTCGGCCTCAAACATTAATCCGCAATAGGTGAATTATTGTGCATGCTAAGACTCACGTTTAGAATCACTCAGTCAACCGAGAAGATTCATAGATCATGTTTGGTGTCTATGAGCAGCATTTATTATTCCCTAAATGTTAATGTTTGTGGCATCTTAATAACTCCTTGCTTTATATGTATTATTGAACTTTTGAAAGTTTTGTGGCCAAACAACCAATCAGCTTCCACATGCGAAACACCATTTTGAGAGACAAAGACTTTCAATCATCCCTCCAAAACTCAGATCAACCGGATTGGACAAGGTCCAACTGTGGGCGTGAACGACCTACAGGTTTATAAACCTTCCCTCATCTCTCTCTCACGCTCTTGCCTTCTGGACACAAAGACACGTCACCCGCACCTCCCCCCAGATCCATGGGGGGGGGGGGGGGGGGCTCACCTAGCAATGGAGATGATGAGGCCTGCAATACTCTCAAGGAACTGGAAAGGACTTTCTGAACTTAACACATACGTAACCAATGCACAACAACAACAAGCTTGCAAGTATCCGTCCTTTCTACAAACTTAGATAGCTGCGTTTAAGGCGTTTTATAAAAGAAACGATTTCAGGTTGTTCAGAACCGTTTCATTCCTGTCCCTTTGCAAACTCACTTTCTGTCTCTCTCTCTCTTACTCTCTCTCTCTCTCTCTCTCTCTCTTACTCTCTCTCTCTCACGCGTTCTCTGTCTATTTGTGTTTTATGTACGTTTGTCTATGTGCGATCGTTTGTAAGTAGAATAGTTTAATAAACAACCATATATTCACATATAATGATTCTCTGTGCTGAATGCTTACATTACAAAAGTCACTTAAACTGTTTCGATCTCATATTGCTACCTTAAGCCCTATTCTGTTCAATTGTTTTAACTCCGTTCTGGTTAGTAAAAATGCGTTGCCGTGACGACGGGCCAACGTCAGAGTAATGGGTATCACTGAAACATTTTGCTGGACAAAGAAACCAGTCGATATCATTATTACTGTTACTGATCAGAAACTGGAAATTGCGTATATTTAATGACGATTATTATACACGATTTCCTGTGAGTTAAACTACTTTCCCTGACTGAAATGTATGTTTTAAATAACTCATTTCATCCTATTCATTGGTCATAAGACCTGGTGGAGTTTTGCAGTGTATATGTGATGAGAGAAACGGTCTCATGCATATACACACATATATTGATCATCTTAAATTCTTTGAGCTAACCAAAATTCTCTACAATTCCCACTCCTCAACCCAGCCAGACTGTGACAGATCGACAGACCAAAAACAGAAGATGACCTGGGCTGAGGACAAACTCATGAACCTCCAGTAAGGAGAGCGTTCGCTGGAGGAGTATGTGGAGGAGTTTTTGAGCATTTACCATCTGGTGAGATGGAGTGACAAAATGGTGAATGCATGTTTCCAGATGGGACTAAACGATGATAGTTTGTTTAATTTGATTACTCCTGGTGATTGCTACCGTCCCGTAGCAGATTTCATAAATTTTGTTCTAGATTTGTGTAATTCCTCGTTCCAAGTCATGGTGGAGGATGGTAGTCCTCCTCCCATCTGGAAGCATGCAGTTGCCCCATCTCACCAACAGCCAGAGCCCTCCACATATCACTCCAGCGACCTCATTCCCTCCTTGCCTCCCACGTGTCCCCAAGTCTGCCAAAGCTCCACCGGAGTCCTCAGCTCAGTTCAGCCGGCAGCCACCCCGCGCTCTAGTCTGCCGGTCGCCGCCCAGCGCTCAAGCCCGATGCGGGCGGCCTCCTCCCCGCGCTCAAGCCCGTCATCCGCCACGCCAGAGACTGCGCACAAGATGGCCGCCGCATCTTCGCACAAGATGGCCGCCGCATCTTCGCACAAGATGGCCGCCAAGCCTGAGTCCCCGGCCAAGATGGCCGCCAAGCCTGAGTCCCCAGCCAAGATGGCCGCAAAGCCTGATTCCCCGGCCAAGATGGCCACCAAGCCTGAGTCCCCGGCCAAGATGGCCGCCAAGCCTGAGTCTCCGCTGGTTCCGCCCAGCCTTCCAGAGTCTCCGCTGGTTCCGTCCAGCCTTCCAGAGTCTCCGCTGGTTCCGTCCAGCCTTCCAGAGTCTCCGCTGGTTCCGTCCAGCCTTCCAGAGTCTCCGCTGGTTCCGTCCAGCCTTCCAGAGTCTCCGCTGGTTCCGTTCAGCCTTCCAGAGTCTCCGCTGGTTCCGCCCAGCCTTCCAGAGTCTTCGCTGGTTCCGCCCAGCCTTCCAGAGTCTCCGCTGGTTCCGCCCAGCCTTCCAGAGTCTGCGCCGCCAGAGCGCCCTCCAGTGACCGCTCGCCCGAGCCTGCTCTTCCAGAGTCTCCGCTGGGGTCGTCCAGTCCTCCAGAGGCGCCTCCTCAAGAGCGCCGTTCGGAGCCCGCTCCTCCTGCGCGTCCTCCGGAGCCGGAGCTCTCTCCTGCGCGCCCTCCGGAGCCGGAGCTCTCTACTGCGCGCCCTCCGGAGCCGGAGCTCTCTCCTGCGCGCCCTCCGGAGCCGGAGCTCTCTCCTGCGCGCCCTTCCGTGCTCTCCTGGGTGGACTATACCCTAGGTTCCCCCAAGAAAATTTTGGGGGGGCTACTCCCCTGTCCAGCCATGGCCTCCTGAGCCCCCAGATCCGCCATGGCCACCTGGACTGTTTACCCGGCCATGGCCCCCTGAGCTTCCTGACCCGCCATGGCCACCTGAGCTCCCTGATCTGCCCTGGAGACCACACCTGTATCCTTTGTCCCCTGTATCCCTACATAGCGGTCTCCAGGGCGCCCACCCTCCCTCCCCTATGGATGTTATTAGGCGTGAGACGCGCCTTTGGGGAGGGGGGAGTAATGTCAGGATCTTGTCTGTGTTTTGTCCTGTTCTGTCTGGTTTTCCAAGTGTTTTTCCCCTCATGTTTCTAGTTCATTTGGTTTAGTCCTTGTTCTCCCCCTCTTGGTTTAGTCCTTTTGGTTTAGTCTTGCCCATATTTGTATTTCCCCCTCGTTAGCCTTGTTAGCTTGTTTGTCACCACGCCCATGTTTCTGTGTATTTAAGTCTGTTTGTGATCACTCCCCGCTGTCCGTCGATGAAGTTACACGTTCTCTGTTTTGCTCCCGGTTTTTGTTTGTTTTGTATTATATTCAGTGTTTTATTTTAATAAACTGTTTATATTCATTCTACTCCGGTTCTCCTCATCCATTCCCACTCCTCAACCCAGCCAGACTGTGACACAGGGATGTTATGGTCTAGCTCAGTTCAGTTCAAATAGTAGGCCTATCTGTAGAATCAAGTCGCCAATATTGCCAGAAAATAAGTGTCCCCAACTACTAATCAAGCCAGAGGCAATAATGGCAAGGAACCAAAACTCAATCTGTGACAAAAATGGAGAGAAAACAGGCTCAGTCTTCCTCTGGCCATTTAACCTCAAGTATAAAGGTAATTAATCACAGAAAAAAAGGTGTTATTAATTGCATGGTTGGTAGCTACTTCAGGGTTTTGCGATCATGTGAAATAATAAAGGTTTTTAGCTTGTGTGGGGCAATAGATGAATTTCTCAATGTAGAAGTCATTGAAGCTCGAGAGGCAGAGTTCCAGATGTCAAAATAAGACTTTATTAAACAAAGCAACAAAGGCAGGTCAGCGATTGCCGCATATCTGTCTCTGTCTGTCCAGGTTTCTATTCTTATACCCATCTGCGCTAACCATATAAGTAGTTCCGGTTTTTAATTGGTTATGCCTACTTTCTCATCTGGCTCATCTTCAGTGGTGGAATCTGGTTAGATCATCCATTTTTTAAAGTGTCACAACACCCCCCTGTTTCAGAGGTGCCTTTTAAGCACCTTTTTAATTGTTTGGGTGCGGTGGTTACATGGGACATACATCATTGTTGTTTACGCGCACACCTGTCGTATGCAGGAGATTATCCAAAGTTCATGGGTTCACTTAAGTTCACTGGTAAAGTCCAGTGGAAAATACCCATGCTGCCTAATGGCAGGCACCTTAAGATCACAATCTGTACTTAGACGTATTGTAATAACCAACATATTGATCAGTCTATTGATTACTTTTATAACTATATGTTATATATTTGAGTAAAATAATACCATATTGAGTAAAATACCATAAGATTTCTTAAGATTTCACAATACTTGTCCCTCAAAATATTGTCCACCCTGTTATATTCAACTTCTGGCTCTTTAAATGAAAATTGGAAAAAGGAAATTACACCATATAAAATGACTGACATAATTTCATTAGAGTGAAAACAACTGGGGAAGGTGAGGGAGAGCCTCTGTTTTGTTAATTTTGTTAAATATGACAAGTAAATAGATATTCTTATTTCTTATATTCCTATTAAGTAACATTTTAAAAACATACAATCCTTTGTTTGACAGACCTTCAGTGTTAGTTTTTTTTTTTTTTTTTTTTTTTTTTTTTTTTTACAAAAGAATTGATTTTTAAAAAATGTGTTTATTTTTTTAAAAGTGTTATGATGTCCAAAATGCACAGAATACTGGGTGGACATGGAAATTGTGATATTTGGTGGTTTAAAATGCTGTAAAATGTTTAGAATTGCTTAAAAATATATGCTTAGAGTTCAAAAGGTGTTATACATGTCAAAGACAATTGTTGAAAATTCTAAGCCAATAACATCATGATCTTTACTGGGGACATAAAAGGCACCGGAATGACCCATAGGCTAAATGCTAAGAAGACTAATTCTCAAACATTAGGAATTGGTTCCCGAAAAAAAAAAAAAGGTTTAAATGTCACAATAATAACAAAATCTAAACAACAACTGGCTAAGCAACCATTGGATTCTCAAAACAATTGGAGGAAAAGGCTTGCAAGCACAGGTTCCAGCGATATTTTGCTGTTGTTTTTTCCACCATAAATGGTGAGGAGGGGAGGCGTGTTCTCTCACTGGCAAATCAGTGATGCTTACAAAAAGTGAAACTAAAAGTGAAACAACAACTGCTCGATTTGGTTAGGTTAATATATAATTGGTTTCCCAGAAATCGACTGGTTAACGTCAAGTCAGCTATAGAAACGATATGGGCGGACACTGAGAAACAACAACGTCGTTGTGGTAGATAAAGGCCTGCGATCCCATTCACTGTCCAATGATTGTCGCGGAGGGAGAGCCTCGACCTACTACTCTACAGTAGAGTCTTTTTAAACAAAGCGTTACGTAAGTGAACTTTATTTAATTTTTAATTTCTTAGGCATTTATTCAGAAACAAATGTAGAATGCCCATTCACAACTTTAAATTGTGCAAACGTACATTTTGTTTACAGTCTGATTTTATAATTACATGTATACGCATTATATTTACATTTAATGAACATTTAACGCTTATTTTAACTTTTAATTGCACACTCTAATTGTGAAGGACTGTGGTTACTTTGAAATCAACGGGCTCGGAAAACCTAACAGAAAAACATTCAAACCTCAGGACGTTTGTTGTATCATTCTGTTGTGCTTCTAACCTGCATGATACGAAGCTAAAGGTCAGATCTGCCGCACCCATAACCCAGGGCTGCCAACTAAGTTCAACTCCCAAGGAGGAGACTCAGAATTCCCAAGGAGGGTGGAGTTGTGGTTTGTTTGGGTTGTTTTGTTAAAAAAACTGTCTGAGTTTTGTCTGACAGCTAGACATCTAGTAGTTAACTTCATAATGACTGGTACTGTGGTTTTATCATAAGGTTATATGTAAAAAAAAAAAAAAAAAAAAACACTTGCAGTGCTATTCAGCAGGGGAAAAAAAACAATATATAGTGAGCAAAATGCATTACAAGGCAATTGCATTACAGATGAAAGTGAAATATCCCATTTATGAGGGATGAGGGATTTAGATGTCACTCCCGAAACTTTACTGTGTGTACAGTGTATGTGGCTGTTGGTTCAGATGAAAAAAACAAAACTTTTATTTAAGTTCTTAATGGATTAGAGCCTAAAGATCACTAAAAAGCTGTCACTCACTTCAGTTCATTGCAATATCACAAAGTTCTGGTATAATCATTGAAGCTCCCTACACTGCTCAATGAGTCTTTTATTTACGTTGTCTATTAATTTTGATTTATATTAAGAGGATTCGCGAGCATGCAGAACTCCGGAGTCTTAAAAAAATCTAGTGTTTTGAACAGCAAGTAAATTCTGACGATCAGAGGGTGTTTAAAGTGATAGTTCACCCAAAAATTAAACTTTTGTTTATCTGCTTACTTCCAGTGCATCAAATATGTAGGTGACTTTGTTTCTTCAGTAGAACACAAACGAAGATTTTTAACTCAAACCATTGCAGTCTGTCAGTCATATAATGGTTACCAAATCTTTAAGAGTAAAAAAAAACATACACAGACAAAACCAAATTAAACCCTGCGGCTCGTGACAACACATTAAGGTCTTAAGACACATAACAATCGGTCTGTGCAAGAAACTGAACAGTATTTATATCATCTACCTTTGATCCACCGGAACGTTCAGCTGTATGGAGCGCGTTCACAACAGCAAGCGCGCAACGTGTGATCTGGCAATGTAGTTGGTGAAAAGTCAACACTCCCAGATAAGTTCGCACATGGAAGCGTAATCTTTTAGTTTTTAATTGGTTGCCAGAATCAGGATAAGCACAAGTAATGACCATTTTGAGAGGCCAATATGCACTATGTAAACAATGAGTGATGTATACACTTAGATTGCTTCCGCGCATGCAGCTACTATGGCAGATCATGTTGATGCGTCACGCACCGGCTTGTTTCCAGCCAAAATTTCAAAAAATTCTAAAAACAAGAAGGGTTTTCAGAAAAAACAAGTCAAAATTAAGTGAGTTTTTGCTTAGAACAAGCAAAATAATTTGCCAATGGGGTAAGCAAAAAAAAATCTTATTTCAAACAGAAAACAAGATTATTTTTCTTACTCCATTGGCAGATTATTTTGCTTGTTTCAAGCAAAATTGCATTTAATTTTGACTTTTTTTTTCTGAAAACAAGACAATAATTTTTACTCATCTAGAAAATCCTTCTCGATTTAAGAATTTTTAGATATTTTGGCTGGAAACAAGACAAAAAAAATCAAAGCTAGAAAAGCATTTTTTTGCAGTGTACATCTTGGATGCCCTGGGGGTAAGCAGATAAACATCAAATTTTCATTTTTTGGTGAACTATCCCTTTAAGAATGAACAGATAACGCTGCAAAAACATGTTGTAAGCAGAAAATTTTGATGCTCTCCAGAGCGCATACACACTGGAGAGGCTGCCAAACCTGTATTAACTGAGCTGACGTTGCGTTTGTTTGAGGGTGCAGTTACAATTGCGTGAGTCTCACGCTGAATGCACAAGTTGTCAGCCCTAAATAACCCCACCCCTAAAAATACAGACGATTTTGTACTATTTTTATTGAGGTTAATACTGGCTAACAGGATGCAAATGGAATGACATACTTGAAAGTCAGTGAAGAATTAGTTGTTTTGTTTACAGTACAGTATTATTTCATACAGAATTCTGTATGTAATATTTATACAAATAATATTTTTTTACTTTAGCAAACAGGGAGGGCTAGAGATAGCCAGCATGTCTGAAGCCAGACTAATGCCTTCGCCTATATGTTTGGTGGAGAATGTGAATGGATCACTTAACGTCTGTAAGGACGCCATTGAGTTTCTGAGTAGGATCAATGAGCCGGTGGTGGTGGTGTCTGTGGTGGGCCTCTACCGTACAGGGAAATCCTATCTTATGAACCGCCTGGCAGGACAACAGTCAGGTAAGAGAACCGTCTAAACATGCCAACTTAATTTGTGCATATAGCTACATCATGCTGATTATAATAATAAAAATGTGTTTGCCGCAGGCTTTGCTCTTGGCAATACTATTGAGTCGAAAACCAAAGGCATCTGGATGTGGTGTGTCCCTCACCCAAATAAAGAAGGACACACTCTGGTGCTGTTGGACACGGAGGGACTAGGTGATGTGGACAAGGTAAGGACAAGGATAAGCTGTGGATTCATTAATTTTGTAATGTGTGGATGATTTGATCTGAAGCCACTGTGTGTTCCAGGGTGACTCTAAGAATGACAGCTGGATCTTCTGTCTGGCTGTTCTACTCAGCAGCACTCTGGTGTACAACAGCCGCGGCACCATCGATAACAATGCACTGGAGAATCTGCAGTATCCTTTAACCTGCCACATAAGCCACTTCCTCTTTCACATGTACAAACATACACTTTACGAAATGCCGTTATTTCTTAATGCACTGCAGCTATGTTGCTGAGCTTGCTGACAAAATCAAGATCAGTTCGACAGCAGATGAGGAGGAAGATGAGAATTCTAAGTATGTGCAGTTTTTCCCATCATTCATTTGGGCTGTGAGAGATTTCACCTTGGAATTGGTAATTGATAAAAAAACAGTGACTGCGGACGAGTACCTTGAATTTGCCCTCCAGCTGAAGAAAGGTATTTAAGAGAGACATAAACATAGTATTTGAAATGTATGTAAATAAACAATGACAAAAGACAATTTTGTCAAGCTTCCCTAAAAATGTGTTATTTTTCCTAAAAATAAAAACTAATTTAGGTGTGAGCTCCAAAATCAACAACTACAACCTGCCTCGTCAATGCATCCGAAGCTATTTCCCATCCCGGAACTGTTTTGTATTCCCATCTCCAGCATCGCCTGAAAACATGAAACGTTTAGAAAGCTTGCAAGAACGAGACCTTGTACCTGACTTTCTGGAGATCACGAGTCATTTCTGTAAACACATTTTTTACAATAGTGTTGTGAAAACACTGAAAGGAGGACACAAAGTTACTGGCAAATGTGAGTATTTTACCAATTTAACAGAGATATTACAACATTTCAATTCCATTTTAAAGAATTGGTCCAAAGTCAGAGTTGGAAAAAAAAGTCTTTTTCTAAAAAAAAATTATGTATGCAAATCGTATAATATCCGAGGTACACATTTCTAGTAATTGTGCATTTAATTCTCATATCGTATATTCAGAAAGTTTTGGAATATTTGTCCTCTCCCCAAATTTGTCACTAACAAAACAGTAAAAATGTTATTAGAAGGGTTATATTGACCTGTTAAGATTTTGCTTACATATAGATTGTAAATATGTTTTTTTTCTATTTTATTAACATTTTGTTAGAGGTAAATCAATTACATTTTTAAAAACAATTACATTTTTAATTGTGTAATTTATGAGATTAGTTGAGATTTTGAATCCGATTTTTCTTTGTCAAAGGAAAAAAGTTGATCATACTGATTTCAAAGTTAAGGATTCATTATTCTGAATATACATTGAACCAAAAACTATCATAACATATACTTTATTTTTAAACAAAACATCCCATGTTTTGGTAGTGACAGTTATGTTTTGGTAGCCACCACATCACATTACAGAATTTTAACTCACATACTAAAACACTACTGAAACATACTGAAATACGCAAAAATTGCATAACTGTACTAAAAATGTAGTTTATTTCCCACAAATACGAAGATGTGTTCTCTTTTGTCACTACCGAAACAATAATGATATGTTTCGGTAGTGACTGTTTCGGTATTTAAAATTTTAGATATTTCAGCTTAAAGATTCTAATCACATTTTTGGACACTAAATAAATAATACCAATAATGGAAAGAAAATACAAAAATTATTTTGATATCATTTTCATAACTTGAAATTTAGGGGTTAATATTTTAAGTATTGAATACTTAAATGCCTTTTAAATGTGTTTTTTGGTTGGGGGACAGCAGTTTGCATCAATTCTGTAGAATGGCCTGTTAATTACCAGGTAAATTTGTTTATGTGTTTGTGTGTTGTCAGTACTCGGGCATCTGGTTGAGATTTATGTAGACACAATCAACAGTGGCAAAGTTCCCTGTCTGGACAATGCAGTTATTGCTCTTGCAAATCAAGAGAACCAGACAGCTGTTCAAGAAGCTCTGAAAGTGTATCAGAGTGGGATGGAAGAGGTAAGACACATTAAATCTCATATTTAGTCAGTGCTGGTACTTTTCAGGCTGTATTTTACTTTTACCAATGTTGCCTGTCTTTAGTGTTTTTTTTTTTTTGTCTTAGTTAAAATGAGTATTATGGAAGCAACTTATTATTATTTGAAATTATACATTAATATACAGATCACTTGGGCAGGCAATTTAACCATTTAATATGATAACATTCAGTCAATAAATGAAGCTCTTCTTTTGATTCGCAGAGTTATTCATTTTTTGAAACCGAATTGTTAAAGCTATTCAGTGACAAAGCATGCTGCTTTTTGCAGGTGAAGAACAAGTTCCCAGTAGGTGTGGATGATATTTCCTCAGAACACCAAAAGTTCAGCAGTCTGGCCACCAGGGAGTTTATGAAATGCTCCTTTAAAGATGAAAAAAGAGAATACCTGAATAAACTGAAGGTGAGTTTGAAATGCACACGATTACATGCAGCTGTTACTTGAATGTCTTAAACATGCTGTAAGATTGTAAAAGGGGTTAATTACACATATAATTTATAATTTAGCTCAAAGGGAAATCGAATATGATTCAATAGGGAATTTCTACAGAATCGCTGTTTTACGGCTGTTCAAGAGTCGACCTGCGATTCATTCACAAGCCGTAACAGAAACTCTGCGATGGATATTACTATCCAGAATATAGTGAAAACACTATATATTAGCACAGTAGCAAAATCAGCAGTTTAAGACATTAATTTGTAAGCACAAAACACAAGATACTTATCTTTTCTAATAAAAATGTGATTTTAATGGATAAACCTAACACATACAAACTAAACTAACATAAACACACGCATTCACACAGGTTGCAGAAAGAGAAAGTGAGGAAAGAATGAGTTTAAAGGAATGAAAATATAGGTCCCAAGTTAGCAATATGTGCTATTGCTTAGACCTGAACAACCATCAATCACTTAATTAACCCTCGTATTGAGTCTCTCAAAGAGGTTATTAAACTTTATCAAATGCACCAGTTCAGTTAGAACCTGGAAGTTACTTGCGTTGCCTTTGTCTGTGAAGGGAATTCCTTTCGTCGCTCGTTCCAGAAAGGGTTTTCCCGAGGTTGCTGATTGGTCGGTGGTCGGTCAATGTGATGTCTTCTTGGGCGTTGGCTGGATATGAGAGTTGCGTGCTGTTGAAGTTGAGGTCAGCGAAGAGTCTAGGTCGAAGACGTTTAGGTCGGTCGCGGCTTGCACAAACTTAACTAGACACGAAACTCTCAACGGAAAGAAATAAAAAGAATTAAAGTAAAAGACAGCAGTGGAATGGTCTCCTCATGTTTTCTTTAGAGGAGGCTGGCATGCAGGCCAGGCTGGCGTCAAGACGCGGCGGCGCGAAGCGCGTGAAGAGCGTTGTAAGGAGTAAGAAGAGTTGCAAGAGATAAGAGCGAGATTTGAGGGTGTCCTTGAGTTTTTAAACTCAGCCTTTGGACACATCCCAAAATGGTGTCTTGACCAATTAGAACAATGTCCGAAGTCCGGTGGACTGCTGGTTCCTCCTACCAACCATAAATCCCAATGTTCCCCTTCAGTCGAATCACTTCGACGTTACATGGGAATTCGCTTAGAATCCAATCATCTCTGAGCCTTATACAAAAGGCCAATGAAAATTGGCGAGTGGCATTTGCATGACGCGCCACGCCCCGTACATACGGGTATAAATAGCGACGTCATGCGCCAGTCAGACAGCTTCTTCGCTTCAGATCCGTCTGATGTTGAGCCTGCTATTTCTCTCTCTACGAGACTTCTACTACAAAGAGTTCTTCAAAAGAGTTCCTGCTCTCTCTCCTGACGTGCTGCCAAGACTAAAAGAGCTTTCTGTTTGGCGGCCGTCAGCGATCTCCTGCGGGCTGCCGTTTTCACGGCCATTACAGCCGCACTGCATTCCAGCGAGAAAGTCCCGTTGAGTGCACAGCCGCCCCGCGGCTTTTTCCCTGGGCAGACCGGGAGCTAAAAGAGCAATTTCTCGCGGCCGCAAGACGTTCTTTTCAGAATGGCTTTTCGGCCGTGCGCTTCAGGATGCGGTAGTTTCCTCCCTCCTGCGGACGGACATGATCACTGCCTCACGTGTTTGGGGAGTGAGCACGCTGAGGCAGCGTTCATGGATGGTGAATGCATTCATTGCGAATGCATGACCATGAGCACGCTGAAGTCCCGCCGCTCGTTCGCGAGGCGGCTCCCCCCGCCTTCCTCTCGCGGTCTGTCGTTAAGCCGTCAATGCTTTTCGGCCACCGCGGCGAGACGCGGGGGGGACTTAACTGTCACCGTGCAGAACGCACCGCCGGCCCAGAAAGCCCTGCGGTCTTCTGTCACACAGCGTGGTCCCGTCGAGTTCCCGGAGCAGTACGCTTCCCCGCCCAGCGGGCTGAGCGTCTCCTTCGGTGCTCCTGCGGAGGATGAGATGTCGACCGCAGCATCAGAGGGAGAGTCGGTTGGCGAGGCGGACGCTTCGGCGGCGCGGCCCCCTCCAGAGGTGGCCGCTCCGTCTGAGGTGGACGTCGAGCTATCGGCTATGCTCCTCCGGGCCGCCAGGGGGATCGGTTTGGAGGTGCCCCAGGCGCCCCCGGCCGATCCTTCTAGGCTGGATGATTGGTTCCTGGGGAGGGCCCCCGCGGCTCCACCTCGCCCCCCCTCGGTCCCATTCTTCCCGGAGTTGCACGAGGAGCTGACCAGATCCTGGCGGGCCCCCTTCTCATCACGGCCCCGCCCCAGCTCCTCTCCCCTCGCCACCCTCGATGGCGGGGCGGCCAGGGGGTATGCAGCGATTCCCCGGGTCGAGCGCGCTGTGGCGGTGCACTTGTGCCCACGCGGCGCCGCCACCTGGAGGGATCGTCCGCATCTCCCGTCCAGGGCGTGCGAGCGCTCGTCCGCTCTTGCGGGCCGCGTTTACCACGCCGCTGGACAGGCCGCCACCGCCCTGCATGCTATGGCGATCCTTCAAGTGTATCAGGCCCAGGCCCTGAAACAGCTGCACGAGGGTGGTCCCGACCAGGGGGTTATGGAAGAACTCCGCGCCGCCACCGACTTCGCCCTACGGGCGACGAAGGTCACGGCGCGTTCCCTTGGTCAGGTGATGTCCACAGCCGTGGTCCAGGAGCGACACCTATGGCTCACTCTGGCCCAGATGGCAGACGTCGACAAGGCTCGCTTTCTTGACGCTCCTATCTCCCAGAGTGGCCTATTCGGCGACACTGTCGAGGACTTTGCCCAGCAGTTCTCGGCAGTCCAGAAGCAGAGGGAGGCCATTCAACACATCTTGCCCCGCCGCGAGTCTAGACCCATCCCGCCGCCGGTGGCTCAGCCTCCCCCCGCTCGTCGCCGAGGGCGCCCCCCCGCGGCCCCCACCAAACCTGCTCCGTCGCCTGCTGAACCCAAGAAGGAGACGGCCCGACGTCGAGCCGGCCGCGGGGGTGCGGCGCCGCCCGCCTCTCAGGGACCTGCAAAGAACACCCGCAAAAGAGCCGCGAAACGTCCCTGACGCGGGCAACCCGGAGGTGGAGAAGTTTGTTCTTCAGGGGACGAGAACTTCTACGTCCCCGCTCCCGCTGGAGGGCCGGGGGTTGTTGTGCACTTTAACGCTGCCGCCGGCCCACGGGTCGGCGGTACCCACAACTTCAATAAAAGAGCAATTTCCTTCACCTCCGGGGCCTCGGCCCCGTGTTCCCGTTCCGGGCGGCACCAGGATGCCCTCTCGGAGCCGGACTCGGAGCTGTCTTTCGCCAGCGCGGGAACCTGGGAAGAAGGTAGGCCCTGCTCAGAGCAGCTTGTCTCCCCTTCCTGTTCCCCCCCTAGGCTGCCCCACCACGGTCACGTCGGTCAACGTTCCCTTGACACCCCTGTCGAGGCGCTTGGGGGCCTGGCTTCAGCTCCCCAGCCCCTCGCGGTGGTTGATACGGACGGTACGTCTCGGCTATGCGATTCAGTTCGCCAAAGCTCCGCCCAGGTACAGAGGTGTCCTTCACACTCGTGTCCACTCAGACACCCACGCCGCTGTCCTGCGTGCAGAGGTCGCAGTCCTACTGGCGAAGGATGCGATCGAGCTTGTCCCTCCAGCCGAGATGAGGTCAGGGTTTTACAGTCCCTACTTCATCGTGCCCAAAAAGAGTGGTGGGTTAAGACCCATCCTGGATCTCAGAGTCCTGAATCGGTCCCTTCTCAGGCTGCCGTTCAAGATGCTCACGACGAAGCGCATGCTCACATGCATTCGTCCCCAGGATTGGTTTGCAGCCATCGACCTGAAGGACGCGTACTTCCATGTCTCGATTCTTCCTCGCCACAGGCCCTTTCTTCGGTTTGCGTTCGAGGGTCGAGCATACCAGTACAAAGTTCTCCCATTCGGCCTGTCCCTCTCTCCTCGCGTTTTCACCAAGGTTGCGGAAGCGGCCCTGGCCCCTCTTTGGCTGTCAGGTTTCCGCATCCTCAACTATCTCGACGACTGGCTTCTGATAGCCCACTCTCGAGAGGTGCTATGCGACCAGAGGGACCTGGTGCTTCAGCACCTCAGCCGCCTGGGCCTTCAGGTCAACCGAGAAAAGAGCAAACTCTCCCCAGTGCAGAGGATCTCTTTTCTCGGTGTGGAGCTGGACTCGGTCTCCATGACAGCCCGTCTCACCAACGAGCGCGCTCAGTCGGTGCTGAGATGTCTAGATTTATTCAGGCACAAGACAGCGGTTCCTCTAAAAACTTTTCAGAGGCTCCTGGGGCATATGGCAGCTGCGGCCGCGGTAACGCCGCTGGGGTTGCTTCATATGAGACCGCTTCAGCACTGGCTACACGACCGAGTCCCGAGACGGGCATGGCACCGTGGCACACTCCGGATTGGCGTTTCCCCGCAGTGTCGCCGCCTGTTCAGCCCGTGGTCAGACCCTGCCTTTCTCCAGGCCGGAGTACCCCTGGGGCAGGTGTCCAGGCACATCGTGGTTTACACGGATGCCTCCACCACGGGTTGGGGTGCTGTGTGCAACG
This sequence comes from Garra rufa, assembly GCF_049309525.1. Taxonomy (NCBI): domain Eukaryota; kingdom Metazoa; phylum Chordata; class Actinopteri; order Cypriniformes; family Cyprinidae; genus Garra; species Garra rufa. Next base: position 15,356,727 of record NC_133363.1, on the reverse strand, counting down.
GGCAAGCAGCTTCGGGCTCCTGGACAGGACCTCGACTGCAGTGGCACATCAATTGCCTCGAGTTGCTGGCTGTGCTTCTGGCCCTTCGTCGCTTCCGACCGACGTTGCGTCAGAAGCACGTACTTGTGCGTACCGACAGCACTGCGACTGTGGCTTATATCAACCGCCAGGGCGGCCTCCGCTCTCGTCGCATGTCACAACTCGCCCGCCGTCTGCTCCTCTGGAGTCAAATGTGGCTGAAATCGCTACGTGCCATTCACATTCCGGGGGAACTCAACCGTGCAGCCGATCAGCTCTCACGGCAGTCCACCCTCCCTGGAGAATGGCGACTCCACCCCGAGACAGTCCAGCTGATTTGGAGGCATTTCGGGGAGGCCCAGATAGATCTGTTTGCCTCCCCCGAATCCTCCCACTGCCAGCAGTTCTTCTCCCTCAACGAGGTATCCCTCGGCAGGGACGCTCTGGCCCACAGCTGGCCTCCGGGGCCCAAGTACGCCTTTCCCCCAGTGAGCCTCCTTGCACAGACCCTGTGCAAGATCAGGGAGGACGAGGAGCAGGTTCTCCTGGTCGCCCCATACTGGCCTGCCAGGACCTGGTTCCCAGAACTCAATTCCCTCGCGGCAGCCCCTCCCTGGAAAATCCCCTTGAGGAAGGACCTTCTTTCTCAGGGGATGGGCACTATCTGGCACCCACGTCCCGATCTATGGAACTTGCACGTCTGGCTCCTGGACGGGACGCTTCAGACCTCGCCGGCCTTCCACAGGCCGTGGTAGAAACCATCACTCAGTCCCGAGCCCCCTCTACAAGGCAGGCGTACGCACTGAGGTGGGGTCTTTTCGTCGACTGGTGTTCCTCACGAGAACAGGACCCACAGAGATGCACGATTGCAGTAGTGCTTTCCTTCCTGCAAGAGAAGTTGGAGCGCAGGCTGTCCCCTTCGACTCTCAAAGTGTATGTTTCCGCTATTGCCGCACATCACGATGCAGTGGATGGATCATCCCTAGGGAAGCACCCTCTGGTCGTTAGATTCCTCAGAGGCGCTAGGAGGATCAATCCTCCCAGACCGCGCCTCGTACCCTCTTGGGACCTCTCCGTCGCCCTCCAGGGCCTGCGGGGACCTCCCTTCGAGCCCCTCGCCTCAGTTGAGCTTAAGTTTCTGTCATTAAAGACAGCGCTCCTGACTGCGTTGGCCTCCATCAAGAGGGTGGGGGATCTGCAAGCTTTCTCTGTCGACGAAGCGTGCCTGGAGTTCGGGCCCGGCGATTCTCACGTCATCCTGAGACCCCGGCCCGGCTATGTGCCCAAGGTTCCCACCACGCCTTTCCGCGATCAGGTGGTGAACCTGCAAGCTCTGCCCTTGGAGGAGGCAGACCCAGCTATAGCATCGTTGTGTCCAGTCCGTGCTCTGCGCACCTACGTAGACCGCACTCGGCACTTCAGACGCACCGAGCAGCTCTTTGTCTGCTTCGGAGGTCAGCAGAAAGGGAATGCTGTCTCCAAACAGAGGTTGGCGCATTGGGTGGTAGAAGCCATCTCCCTGTCTTACTTATATCAGGGAGAGCCTTGCCCCTTAGGCTTGCATGCCCACTCCACACGGAGTGTTGCATCTTCCTACGCGTTGGCACATGGCGCCTCATTAGCGGACATCTGCAGAGCTGCCGGCTGGGCGACACCAAATACCTTTGCCAGGTTTTACAACCTTCGCTTAGAGGCCGTCTCTTCCCGAGTTCTGACAGGTGACCGGGAGGACGGCTAGTGTCGGCTTGCTGCGCCATTCCCACGTGGATCCGTGCGCTATCTCCCAGTTTGTTCCCTCCGGCGAACCTGGGTCCTCCATGCCCCTCAGTCCGGGCTAGACGCGGAGTAGCTCTTGACTGTGCTCCTGCCGGGTCTCCTTCGCCCCGCAGGTTGTGGCTATTTTTCTCTATATTTTTCCAGGGGTCAACCAGAAGGCCTCTGTTTCCCTCGTATATCCCTAAAACCCCCTTATGGATATATTGAATTTCTTACTTTCACATGGACAGAATTCATGTCTCCGCCCCCCCAACCCCTGCTTCAGTTTCTGGCATCCCTGGGGGCCCCCCTTCTCGGGCCCCAGGGCGTTGGGAAGGTTACGTTAACGTCCGCCTGTTGACACGTCCGCCTGCCGGCACGTGGTCGTTGCGTAACGCGGCGCAGGGACGTGGCTTGTTCCATAGGGTCAGTTCCCATGTAACGTCGAAGTGATTCGACTGAAGGGGAACGTCTAGGTTACGTAGGTAACCCTCGTTCCCTGAAGGAGGGAACGGAGACGTTGACGTCGCTTGACGTCGCATGACGTCGCTATTTATACCCGTATGTACGGGGCGTGGCGCGTCATGCAAATGCCACTCGCCAATTTTCATTGGCCTTTTGTATAAGGCTCAGAGATGATTGGATTCTAAGCGAATTCCCATGTAACGTCTCCGTTCCCTCCTTCAGGGAACGAGGGTTACCTACGTAACCTAGACGTTATCTTATTAGTCCCGTGATCCCAAATTCCCGCTCTTTGCAGAGATAAATTTGGACATGATTTCTATAACAAGACTATAATACATTTCGCAAAGAATTGAATTACAGGAACATTTTGAGAATGCGATTTCCAACTCAGACATATCAAACATCAATATAAACCATTAAACTATTCAATAGTTATCAAAAGGGACATACACAATGAGTGATTAAAACATAATAGACAAATGTGTGGGTTACATATATGATAGGAAGTTATACATAGAAATGAGGAGTTGCTCCTTAGTTCTTTAGCACATTTTAGGTGCATATGTACATCAATAGACAGTTTTCTGTGCCCTTCTGTGAGGGTCTGTTCTCTAAGCTGGGAGGTCAAAAGTTTAGGGAAGGAATTTCCGTTGTGTCCTGTGTGTGGGGGAAAACCAACCATATCGCTAATGACTTTAATCATGTGATGTTCAAAATGAGCATCTCTTTGACCATTAATCTTGGTTCCCTCTCAGTCGGTCTCTACGACGTCACGTCGGAGACCGACGAATTGGGATATCGCTTTAGAGATACCAATCCTCTTCGTGTGTAAACTAAACGAGCCAATGCACATTGGCATGCATGATTGCATCCAGCTGTCGCTGATCACAGCGTGAGCATAAATACACAGCAGGTGCAATGCATAGACAGCATTTCGCATCGGAGCCGATCTTCTCAATGAGAGACGCAACGAGCCATTCTAAACAAAGAACTCTTCTCTGCGGTGTTGGCGGTACGGCGCGTCAGCGGTGGTGGTCTCCTGTGGGTGGGAAAAAGCGCGCAGTCAAGGATTGCACTACCTGCCTTCTGTGTCGCAGCGGCCATCTCCCCTGTGTGCTTCAGCACTGAGCAGTTTCTAAAAGAGTATCACGGGTGAACGTCTTTTTAAAGACGAGGTGTTTGAAACACAATGCCGTTTCACCCGTGCGTTTCTGGATGCGGTCGTTACCTGGCGCCAGGTGATGGTCACGATCGCTGTCTGACGTGTCTGGGTATTGAGCACGCTCAGGCGGCGTTTGTGGATGAGTCATGCTGTCATTGCGGCGGCATGTCCATCACGGAGCTGCGGACCAGACTCCGCTTCCTGCAAAGGGGCGGGGTGCCAGTTCCTCTGCCCAGATCTACCGTTCCCCCCGGCAAACGGTCTGGTCTGACGGTGACGGTGGGGAATTTCCTCCTTCCACCGACAGTCCGTTCCATCTGGAGCTCCCAGAAGAGTGTTCGGGTCCTCCTCGTGAGGTACCGCTCATTACTTTTGGGGCTCCCCCTGACGACCGGATGTCAATCGCTGCATCGGGGGGTGAGCCAGACTTCTCGGGGGAGGACGATTCCGGATCGCTGCCGTCCATTGGGCGGTCAGCGGTGCCGGATACCGACCCCGAGATGATGGCTATGCTTTCCCGGGCCGCCGAGAGGGTAGGGCTTGAATGGAACCCTCCATCACGTCCCGACCCCTCTCGGCTGGATGACTGGTATCTTGGGGTGGCCCGCGCTGGTTCTCAGCGTCCCACCCCAGTGCCCTTCTTCCCGGAGGTGCATGATGAGCTTACTGGGACGTGGACGGCACCTTTTACTGCCAGAAACCGCTCCAGTGGCACGTCCTCCCTCACCACCCTTGATGGCAGACCAGCGCGGGGGTACGCGGCTGTCTCGCCGGTGGAGCGTGCGGTGGCGATGCAATTGTGTCCCGGCGCCGCTTCCACTTGGCGGGGCAGCCCGTTGCTCCCCTCCCGGGCCTGTAGGCACTCGTCGGCTCTGATCGGCAGTGCCTACACGGCTTGTGGCGCTGCTGGCTCCGCCCTACACGCTATGGCGTTGTTACAGGTCCATCAGGCCCAGGCACTGAAGGACCTGTACGAGGGTGGTCACGACCCGGAAGTTCTACGTGAACTCCGTATCGCTACGGACCTCGCGCTACGAGCGACGAAGGTTACGGCGCGGTCTCTGGGTCGTGCGATGTCCACGATGGTGGTCCAGGAATGCCATCTCTGGCTGTGTCTGGCCGACATGAGGGAAGCAGACAAGGTCAGATTCCTGAATGCCCCCGTGTCCCAGACCGGCCGAAAACTTCGCCCAGCAGTTTTCGGCCGCCCAGAAGCAGACTGAGGCCATCAGTCATATCCTGCCCCGGCGTGCTCCCGCTGCTGCCTCCACCCAGCCGCCGGCGGCACCTCGGTCTGCTTGTCGCCGAGGGCGGCCCCCTGCCTCCGCCCCCGCTCCACAGCAGCCTGCGCAGCAGCCTTCACGGCGGCGCCGTGGAGCCGGTCCCAGGGCGGCCGCCCCGCCCGTCCAGGCTCCCACCAAGACCAGTGGGAAACGCAAGAACAAGCGTCCCTGAGACGGGCGACCCAGAGATGGAGGAAGCTGCTCTTCGGGAGATGGTGATCGCACCACTCCCTCCCCCGGAGGAGGGCCAGGCGGAGAATCTTTTGTTTCCTTTAAAAAAGTTTCTTTTAAGAAACCCGTCATCGGCCTCACGGTCGGTGACACCCAAATTTTCAATAAAAGAGCAGTTTCTACTATCTCTGGGCGGTGTTGCACGGCGGGTGTTGCACGGGTTAGCCCCGGGCTTCACCCCCTCTCCCCTCCCGCCAGCAAATGGCGCTGGGCGGTTGGAGAGTGCGGTAAGACGGACTACTCACGCACCAGCTGCCAGAACGCAGGTAAATGTCTTGCACACACCACACACAGACACTCTGACCCCGCTTCGGACCGGCATAGAGACGCCCGAGCGGGGTCCCTGCGTTCCACCTCGCTGCCCCCCCGCGGGTACGTCAGTGGTCCCGCTGGTCCCTCTTGTACGTTGGCTGGGGGCCTGGAGAGGGCTTCCCAGTCCGTCTTGCTGGCTCCTCCGGACCATCAGGCTCGGCTACGCGATTCAGTTCGCCCGGCGTCCGCCTCGGTTCAGGGGCATCCACTTCACTACAGTGAAAGTAGCAGATGCCCCTGTCCTACGGGCAGAGATTGCTACCTTGCTGGCGAAGAAAGCAATAGAGCCGGTCCCTCTAGCCGATATGAAGACAGGGTTTTACAGCCCCTACTTCATAGTACCCAAGAAAAGCGGCGGTTTACGACCGATCCTGGACCTGCGCATCTTGAATCGAGCTCTTCACAAGCTACCTTTCAGAATGCTCACACAAAAACACATCCTCAGATGTGTTCGTCCCCAGGATTGGTTCGCAGCGATCGACCTGAAGGACGCGTACTTTCATGTTTCGATCCTTCCGCGCCACAGACCATTTCTGCGGTTCGCGTTCGAAGGCAGAGCATATCAGTACAAGGTCCTGCCCTTCGGGCTGTCCCTCTCCCCCCGTGTCTTCACGAAAGTCGCGGAGGCGGCCCTTGTTCCCCTCAAGGAACAGGGCATTCGTATCCTCAACTACCTCGACGACTGGCTGATACTAGCACACTCTCGAGAGCAGTTATGCGAACACAGGGACCTGGTGTTGGCACACCTCGCCCGCTTGGGCCTTCGGGTCAACTGGGAAAAGAGCAAACTCTCCCCCATGCAGAGGATCTCTTTTCTTGGTGTGGAACTGGACTCGGTCAGCCAAACAGCTCGCCTCACGCAAGAGCGGGCTCAGTCGGTGCTGAACTGCTTGAATACGTTCAAGAGCAGAGAAGTGGTCCCACTGAAACAGTTTCAGAGGCTCCTGGGGCATATGGCAGCAGCTACGGCAGTTTTACCGCTTGGCCTGCTCCATATGAGACCACTTCAGCACTGGCTTCGTGGCCGAGTCCCGAGGAGAGCGTGGCAGCGCGGCACTCTCCGGGTCAAAGTAACCTCGGCCTGTCGCCTAACCTTCACCCCGTGGTCAGACCTAGCTTTTCTTCGGGCAGGAGTTCCCTTAGAACAGGTCTCCAGGCACGCTGTGGTACACACGGATGCCTCCACCACCGGTTGGGGAGCCACGTACAACGGGCAGGCAGTGTCGGGGGTTTGGACGAGCCCCCAGCTACACTGGCACATCAACTGCCTAGAGCTGCTGGCAGTACGCCTTGCCTTGAACCGTCTCAAAGGGCGCCTTCGAGGCAAACACGTGCTGGTCCGTACGGACAACACTGCGACCGTTGCGTACATCAACCGACAAGGTGGTCTACGCTCCCGTCGCATGTCACAGCTCACCCATTCTCTCCTCCTCTGGAGTCAGAAGCATCTGAGGTCGCTTCGTGCCATTCACATTCCGGGTTTGCTCAACCGTGCAGCCGACGAGCTCTCACGAGCTGCGCTTCCCGGAGAGTGGAGACTCCATCCCCAGTCGGTCCAGCTGATCTGGAGACGTTTCCGGAAAGCTCAGGTAGACCTGTTTGCTTCTCCAGAGACGTCCCACTGCCAGCTCTTTTACTCCCTGACCGAGGGTACACTCGGCACGGACTCCCTGGCATGCAGCTGGCCACGGGGCCTTCGCAAGTATGCGTTTCCCCCAGTGAGCCTTCTCGCACAGACACTGTGCAAGGTCAGGGAGGACGAGGAGCAGGTCCTGTTAGTGGCGCCTTACTGGCCTACTCGGACCTGGTTCCCAGAACTGATGCTCCTCGCGACAGCCCCTCCCTGGCGGATTCCTCTGAGGAAGGATTTACTGACTCAGAGACGGGCACCCTGTGGCACCCGCGTCCAGACCTCTGGAAACTACATGTCTGGTCCCTGGACGGGACGCGGAGGTTCTGAGTGATCTACCCCAAGGAGTGGTAGACACCATCACTTCGGCGAGAGCTGCATCCACGAGACATGCTTACGCCTTGAAGTGGAACCTGTTCGTCGAATGGGCTTTCTCAAGAAATGAGGATCCCCGAAGATGCTCGGTCGGAGTCGTGCTTACCTTTTTGCAGCAAGGGTTGGAGCGTAGGCTGTCACCCTCCACCCTTAAGGTCTATGTAGCCGCTATTTCTGCAAACCATGACCCCGTTGAAGGAAGGTCAGTAGGTAGGCATGACCTGGTCGTCAGGTTTCTCAGGGGAGCCAGGAGGTTAAATCCTCCTAGGCCCCCCTCCGTACCCTCTTGGGACCTGTCTCTGGTGCTCACAGCACTACAGCGGGTCCCCTTTGAGCCTTTACAGTCAGTCGAGCTAAAGTATCTCTCTATGAAGACTCTGCTCCTGCTGGCATTGGCCTCCATCAAGAGGGTAGGGGACCTGCAGGCGTTTTCGGTCGACGATTCGTGCCTTCAGTTCGGGCCGGCAGATTCCCAGGTAACCCTGAGGCCCCGGCCTGGCTACGTGCCCAAGGTTCCCACTACTCCCTTCAGGGACCAAGTGGTGAGCCTGCAAGCGCTGCCCCCGGAGGAGGCAGACCCAGCCCTAGCTTTGCTTTGTCCCGTCCGAGCATTAAGATGCTACGTCGACCGGACGCAAAGCTTCAGGACCTCAGATCAGCTCTTTATTTGTCACGGAGGACGGCAGAAGGGGAAGGCCGTCTCCAAGCAGAGGATGGCACACTGGATAGTGGATGCCATCGCCTTGGCTTATCAAGCTCAGGGCGTGCCCTGCCCGCTCAGGTTGCGAGCTCACTCTACTAGGAGTATTGCATCCTCCTGGGCGCTGGCTCGTGGCGCCTCGCTATCTGACATTTGTAGAGCTGCGGGTTGGGCGACCCCTAACACGTTCGCTAGGTTTTATAGCCTTCGTGTAGAGCCAGTCTCCTCCTGTGTTCTCACCTCAAACGGGTAGAAGCACTGAGAGGCACTGGCTCAGGTCGGCTTGCTATCTTCTCCAGAGTGTCCATGAAGACCCTGTCGAGTCCTCCTTCCTCGGCTCCAGACGTTGCGGAGCGTCTAGGCGCCAGGCCTCTCTCGATGAATCTTTAGAACCGATAGAAGGCTTAGGATACATGAGAGACTTAAGTGAATCCCATATGTCTTCCACGGTACCCACAGAGACCGTGTTTCCCCGGTAACCTTCTACCATCTTCACGAGGGTTCAATCACCTCCATTCTTCCATATGTCCTAATTGAGCCATATGCGTATTGCTCCGAACCTCCTGCGGGATGGGTGGGAGCTCCGCACGTTCCCAGTGCTCCAGCTTCACTAAGTAGGTAGTGCTATGTTATACAGTGACTGGTCTTTCTGATCCGCCCTTGGCCTTAGCAAAAATTGGAGGCCAGGTGGCTTGCTCAGGACACTGGAGGGGGGCAGCAGCTGCGGCGCTTTGCTAGGGATCCCAATTCGTCGGTCTCCGACGTGACGTCGTAGAGACCGACTGAGAGGGAACGTCTTGGTTACGTATGTAACCCTCGTTCCCTGAAGGAGGGAACGGAGACGTCACGTCCCGTCGCCTCAGCTGCTGTACCACCGCTGTGCGGCCGGACCCAAGCTCGGCTCCTCAGCGAAATCCTGTCTATGCATTGCACCTGCTGTGTATTTATGCTCACGCTGTGATCCGCGACAGCTGGATGCAATCATGCATGCCAATGTGCATTGGCTCGTTTAGTTTACACACGAAGAGGATTGGTATCTCTAAAGCGATATCCCAATTCGTCGGTCTCCGACGTGACGTCCCCGTTCCCTCCTTCAGGGAACGAGGGTTACATACGTAACCAAGACGTTACTTGCTCCAAATTTGACAATCTCCTTATTCGAAGGATTTGATTATGAAGAAGTGTCTTTGTGTTAATTTTGCAAGTTCTTGGTTAGTTAGGTCTGCTTCAGGCTGGCGTTCTGGCGCCAGGCTATGAAACGTCAGATTTATGACGGGCCTCTTGTGGAATGTACGTCTGTAGAAGTGTTCTAACTTCTAATAGACTCTCTTAAATTGTCTGATTCGCGCTGAAATCCTACACATCCCCCTTTCGATCGGTGATGTGTTGTTGGCAGAAGACATCGACGAGCGCTGGAGAAACAAAGGCAGAAGAAGCAGACACAAACACAGCAAACAACAAGACAACACTTCCAGGGCAGTTACTGTACCGGTGCATGGCATTACGTTATTCGGGTACATGTAGTACCTGGAAAATGGTCGAATTCACCTAGATATTGTTGTTCAAACTTGTTTTCGTATAATGATGCTTTGATCAAATTTTGTGATTAAATTTGTTTGTTTATTTAAGGTTTTAAATTTAGAGATGTTCTGGTGACATCTGTGGTAAAATGATTTGACCTATCTTGCATGGAGCTCTCTGGCTCCCATTCAGTTCAGAATGGTTTACGGATATTAGGTGTGGCAAGTCAATCCTAATATCAGACCTTTGACCCTTGTAGGGTGGCTAGGAGTTTCACCTGCTAAATTAAGAGAGGAAGGGAAGAGATAGGCAAGAGGAAAAACAAAACAAAGAAAATTAGCTGCGGGTTTTCCTAGTCAGGGTTGCGAGTACTATTGAGCTAGGATGGCAGGTGCAGCTGATGTGTCATGTACCTTAACATAGTGTCAGGTGTTCTACCTGGGGTGAGGCTAGCTGCATGTTCCTTCCTGGTGGATGTAAAACTATGTTAAGCTGAGATTTGAATATTCTACTCGTGGGAAGAATATGTTTGTCAAAGGTGTTATCAGTAGGTGTGGTTACCTCTGGGTTGTGAATGTTAATTGTGTAGTGTATGTATGGTCAGATCTGTTTCAGTCTGTTTTGGCTCCCCCTTTTCTTGTAGGTCGGTGAAGATGCTCTCTGCATCCTTGGCTTGGGTGAGGGTGTGTTCAGATGGGGGTCAGTCCAGCAAGGCAGGAAGTTCTTTAGCAGACAGTCGGAGGTAGTTTGGCATGGCTGTGTGAAGCTGGGGTGCAAAACTTTGTCTCCTATGTTGCATTTCACTTGTGATGCCTTCTGGTTGTGGCAGACTTTCTGACCTTCTGTGCTTTAGTGGTTGCTGTTGCACAGACATGAATGTGGTTCATGGAGTTGAAGTTCATTTGACAGTTTCTTTGGAAGTGATGGGTGACTGAGGCGATGTTCTTTGGTACCTCAGAGTTTTCATCAGCGGTTGGCCGTGAGAGACTTGTTTGTTCTGGGTGGTTGTTGAACAGGTGCTTGTCATCTCTGATGCGGTGGTGTACCAGGTGATTGTCGGCCTTCCGTTCTGTCGCTGGTCACAGCGAGCATGACTTCTGTTTCTAGTCATTCGTGTCTAGCTGGTTTTCAAGGAACTCTTTCAGTTGTTTCATGACTTGTTCCATGTCTTCTGAGGGTGAACAGTCTTGTTCTTGTGTAGACTTAGCACTGTGGGTGTCTAAGTGGTGCTGATGTGGGTTCTGTCTTTGCTTACCCACTCTAGTTGTTGTTGGACAAGCCGGTCGTTTGGCTTTGCACGTCCAGTTAGGTTTCCAGCTGATCCTTTCTTTTGGGCTTCTTGAGAAGTGTGGCTGGTCCCATGGCTTTTCCCAGCGGTTGGGCTGATAGCTGTTGTGGACATGGGGCTCACGTTCTCTTTGCTCTTGATGGAAGACTCCGGTGTTGTGATGCCACTGGGTGTCGTCCAGTGCAAGGCTTGAGTCTTCGGTTACAGAGTTCAAGAGTGTGGAGGTTTTGTTACCTTTCTTTGAGGTCAACTTTTGCTTGGTGTAGGCCTTCTGTGTTAGATCGCGCAACTGTTGGATGGTCATGGAGCGCGGACAGGCCATGACACCGAGATGACGACTGACTCCAGGGTGCAGATTTTTCAGGAAAAGGCTTTTGAAGCTCACCTCTTCTTCAAGGTCAGGTTTGTTGTGTGCACCGAAGTAGGCTTTTCGGAGCCGGTTATAGTAGGCTTGTGGCGTCTCTTGTCGACCTTGTTCGGTCTCCAAGGCAGTTAACAGTCCATATTCAGACTCAGGGTCTGTAAACTCTTTGATCAGGACCTCACAAAGTAGCTGGTAGTTTGACTTTGTGTGACTGAGTTGTCGATCTATGAAGTTTCGTACCTCGACACTTGACGTTGCTCTTAGGAGGTACAACCTGTCTCTGTCAGTCACATGAGGTCTCATTTCTAAATGAAAATTAATATCTTGCAGGTGGGCCTGGATGTCGTGGCCCTCTTTGGAGTTCGGGTCAAACTGGCTGATGCTTTTAGACAGCTTGTTGAGGTCTTTGATGGTCAACCCATGTGCAGCTCCAAGGTCTGCTTGGATGGGGTCTCTGCTTTCGGTGACAGGAAAGAGCTGTGTGGCGAAGGCCAGTGAGGTTTTGGGTGGTGGCCCTTCGCTTCTTTCATTGGATGCCAGTTCTTGGATGTGAGACTTAGCTCTGCTCAGCAGTGGTGAGGCTGAGAGATGCTTCGCTCTTCTTGACTCTTGTTTCAGCTCACAAGCATCTTTGAGTTCTTTTCTGACCATGTAGAGCTCATCGTTGACATCATGTAGATGTTGGGTCAGATTGTCTATTTCAGTGCTGTACCTTTCAAGGTGGTCTTCTAAGGCACTGATTTCAGCATTCTTGTCGCTGATGTCGTTCTCGGCTTTCTCTAGTAGCTGTTCGGCATACTTGAGTCTGTTTACCAGGTCTCTCTGGGCAGCCTTTGCTTGTTGCTGGTCAAGTTGAGCTGTTGCCAGGGCTGCTTGGAGCTTTTTAACTTGTTCCGTTGTTTCCTGCTCCCTCTCGTTGGGTGCTTTGAGTTGATCTTGAACTTTCACTTCCAGCTTGTCTATGCGGCGTTGAGCACGTGACAGCTCCTCTTGAAGATGGGTGATGTGCTTGTCGCTCTGTTTCAGCTGGGTGGTGAAGGCATAACTTAAGGAGCTGGTGATTTTGACTAGCTCTTCGTGGTTGTTGTTCTGGCTTGAATCTTGTGTCAGGAACCTTCTCATTAAGAATAATAACAGTTCAAAGGTCTTGGGGGTGAGGCTGTCCGTCATGCCTCTCAGCCAAGTGTTCACATCTTCCCCGTGGGCAAGGGGATCTGCAGTCTGTGGCATGTTGGCACGCTGAGGAGAAGGGAGACTGACACAGATCTGTGTGAGGTAGAAGCCTATGTGTGGTGGGACAACTAAGTGTTGTGTCAGTGATTGTGAACCCCTAATGAAGTGTGGCGATGATAGTGTTGGTCTCAGGGTGTCTAGGTAGACTAGGGATGTGAAGACTTCGTCACTCTAATGAGGAAGAGGAAAGAAAACAAGAGAAAAAGGTGAAAACACTTCAGTGAAATAAAACAATTCCCTTTTCCAATGGGAGGAATGTTGCTTAGATTTTGTAAAAAGGTAAACAATATTATTATATCTCTGTTCGAGACGTGAGAATATAATAATAATGCTGGTATCTCTTTTCTTAGTCTGACAGGATTGACACCGAACACCTTACAGTTGGACCGCTTACCAAGGAGGCTTCGAAAGCGACTGGTGTTCAACACTTATCTCTAATAATTGATCTCAGTATGGGATGAGATGCCAAATTTTGGAATGCGTTTTCAAATTCAGGGAGGTTAGGAAGAACGAAGGAGAGTTTGTCTACAATCAAATTCATAAGGATGATTACTGTTCTTTGACAAGATTTTGCATTTCATTCACTTAGAATCGATTGATGGTTCTTACAGGTCCCTGCAAATGTGAGGAGTAAAGAAGGAAGGAAGCAGGAGAGATTTGAGTAGAAGGGAAAGGAAGGAGACTCAGCAAATTGAGTGGATCGGGTCCACTCACAGGCTGCGTGGCTGTTATACCCGACTATGAGTAGGGTGTCGTTTATAGTTGCTGCACAACTAATGAAACACCAATAAAATTTGAGTGAAAGAGAGTTGTCTTTCTAATTTATTTGAACTCGTAGTGAGGGATAACAATGTCTCCTATTAAAGCTCAGGTGTGTCGTTCCCAAGCTAGGATACAAGGAGGTAAAGGAGAAAGGTAGGGTAAAGTGAAATTAAAGGTAATAAATGGCAAAATAATCAAAATGAAATTAAGTGCAGGAGGAAAAACACAAAATAAATAAACAAATAAAATAAAATAAAATAAAAATGGAGGTTAATTGTATAACCAAGAGAGAAAGAAATAGGGGTAAAAACGCAATTAAAGAAATGAGTAAGTGTGATTCTGAATAGAATCTGTTGATAGGGGTAACAAATCAATTAGGTAAAATAAGTTACCCTTAACTTTCAAAGTTCAAGGCTTATTAGTACCTAAAATGATTGACCTAAAAGAGAGAATACTAGAAATAATGATCATATGAAATGACCAGATGAGGAAATTCAAATGAGTCCAAATACATTTAATGTTTGAAATAAATGTGAATTTGTCACAAATAATAATTGTGAAGTAATATTCCCCTTTCTAGTAAAATGCATATAAAGTGGTAAAGTTAGAAAATTGAGAAATAGGACAGAAAAATAGACCAACAGGTGTATTAGTTCAGGGGTTTAAAGGGTTAAATCACTTTAGCTTTGCCCACACACACTTTATTCAACCACTGGATGTTAATGCTAACTGCTAACCTTTGAGGCTAATCTTTAGCATAGACTTCAATGTAAAAGCAACAGTTTCGTTAGCTTAGCAACACCGTGGAGTTTGTTTATGGTATGACGTCATTGTGCTGCGCGTGCAGTTCAGAGTTGCTCCGGAAGTAGGTTAAGACTTCCGAGTCACCATCGTAGCTACGGCAACCAAAACAAACTATAGTGAGCTAAGCACATGAAGCATTACATTGCAAGTTCAGTTAAGAATGTTACATGAAATGGCAGCGCATTTCAACACTGTACACATAACAAGACCACTTCTAGTTGGTTTTGCGATGTGGCGCTTTAAACTCTTAGTTCGTTCAGAGTTGGATTTAAACTTTATTTAAGTGGCAGCTTGGCGCTGCAAATGAGGAAACAAAATAATAAATGATCTCGGCGGATCATAAATCTCCGTGCCAGTTTCTCTGAGCACGTAGACACAACAGATTTTATTCGCTGTTGTTTAGAGTTAAACTTTACTTGATCAAGATTTAAAACACTCCCGTTTAAATCGCACTGTTTCACTTAGTGAACAGACACAAACAGGCAAGCATTATTTCTAATGTTTAACCAGGGGAGTCAAATTACATAGTTGCTTTGACAATGGAACACGCATTGACAATTAAACTATGAATAATAAGGCCTTTAAATAGATTGAGGGACACGCTCAAACTATCCTTTATTCGTCAATTTATTTTCCCTTTTAATGACTGCAGTTTAGTTCCGTTCAGCTAACGGTGGCTGAGATATAGCAATTGAATGGCACTGGAACACGCAATGACATTAATTCAACTATAAATAAGGCATTACAGAAAATGAGGGACACGCTCAATTTCGACCTTATTGTACGATCTCAGACCTTAACTTTAAACTCACTTACTACAGTTTAAAAGGTAGAGAGACGTTCTCGAGTTACCGTCCTCTGCATTCACTCTAGGTTTCATTCATTCAAGCGGGCGGCCGCGCTGCTTACGTCACACACACACACGCACATACAGTCTAGACTCAGACGCTCTCATCCACAGAAATAGAAAATATTAAATAACTTGGTTGTGCTTACAATTTAGATTAAACTGTCTCGCGTCCTCCACCAATATATGTAAGATTGTAAAAGGGGTTAATTACACATATAATTTATAATTTAGCTCAAAGGGAAATCGAATATGATTCAATAGGGAATTTCTACAGAATCGCTGTTTTACGGCTGTTCAAGAGTCGACCTGCGATTCATTCACAAGCCGTAACAGAAACTCTGCGATGGATATTACTATCCAGAATATAGTGAAAACACTATATATTAGCACAGTAGCAAAATCAGCAGTTTAAGACATTAATTTGTAAGCACAAAACACAAGATACTTATCTTTTCTAATAAAAATATGATTTTAATGGATAAACCTAACACATACAAACTAAACTAACATAAACACACGCATTCACACAGGTTGCAGAAAGAGAAAGTGAGGAAAGAATGAGTTTAAAGGAATGAAAATATAGGTCCCAAGTTAGCAATATGTGCTATTGCTTAGACCTGAACAACCATCAATCACTTAATTAACCCTCATATTGAGTCTCTCAAAGAGGTTATTAAACTTTATCAAATGCACCAGTTCAGTTAGAACCTGGAAGTTACTTGCGTTGCCTTTGTCTGTGAAGGGAATTCCTTTCGTCGCTCGTTCCAGAAAGGGTTTTCCCGAGGTTGCTGATTGGTCGGTGGTCGGTCAATGTGATGTCTTCTTGGGCGTTGGCTGGATATGAGAGTTGCTTGCTGTTGAAGTTGAGGTCAGAGAAGAGTCTAGGTCGAAGACGTTTAGGTCGGTCGCGGCTTGCACAAACTTAACTAGACACGAAACTCTCAACGGAAAGAAATAAAAAGAATTAAAGTAAAAGACAGCAGTGGAATGGTCTCCTCATGTTTCCTTTAGAGGAGGCTGGCATGCAGGCCAGGCGGCGTCAAGACGCGGCGGCGCGAAGCGCGTGAAGAGCGTTGTAAGGAGTAAGAAGAGTTGCAAGAGATAAGAGCGAGATTTGAGGGTGTCCTTGAGTTTTTAAACTCAGCCTTTGGACACACCCCAAAATGGTGTCTTGACCAATTAGAACAATGTCCGAAGTCCGGTGGACTGCTGGTTCCTCCTACCAACCATAAATCCCAATGTTATCTTATTAGTCCCGTGATCCCAAATTCCCGCTCTTTGCAGAGATAAATTTGGACATGATTTCTATAACAAGACTATAATACATTTCGCAAAGAATTGAATTACAGGAACATTTTGAGAATGCGATTTCCAACTCAGACATATCAAACATCAATATAAACCATTAAACTATTCAATAGTTATCAAAAGGGACATACACAATGAGTGATTAAAACATAATAGACAAATGTGTGGGTTACATATATGATAGGAAGTTATACATAGAAATGAGGAGTTGCTCCTTAGTTCTTTAGCACATTTTAGGCGCATATGTACATCAATAGACAGTTTTCTGTGCCCTTCTGTGAGGGTCTGTTCTCTAAGCTGGGAGGTCAAAAGTTTAGGGAAGGAATTTCCGTTGTGTCCTGTGTGTGGGGGAAAACCAACCATATCGCTAATGACTTTAATCATGTGATGTTCAAAATGTGCATCTCTTTGACCATTAATCTTGGTTACTTGCTCCAAATTTGACAATCTCCTTATTCGAAGGATTTGATTATGAAGAAGTGTCTTTGTGTTAATTTTGCAAGTTCTTGGTTAGTTAGGTCTGCTTCAGGCTGGCGTTCTGGCGCCAGGCTATGAAACGTCAGATTTATGACGGGCCTCTTGTGGAATGTACGTCTGTAGAAGTGTTCTAACTTCTAATAGACTCTCTTAAATTGTCTGATTCGCGCTGAAATCCTACAATGCAAAGCCCTGTTCATTTATTTTTCATTATGCATTATTTTAAATAATAGTTTTGTGATGATAGAAGTGTTTAAATATTGCCCTTATTTTACGAAAGCCTGAGAAGTGCACAGATCATGCATTCCTTAAACAGTAACTCAGCTATGGTAGTCAGTTAGACTTGTTCCAGCATGTATATGTGATGTATGTGTCTGTATATTTATGTATGTTTAGGAAGACATAGATACGTACTATATGTGTCTGCTGCAAGAGAATGACATGGCATCAGAGAGAAAGTGCAGAGGTCTGCTGAAGGATCTGTTCTCTGACATGAATAAGCGACTGCAGGAGGGAAAGTACAGTCAGTCTGGAGGATATAAACTCTACTGCAGAGACAGAGACACCATCGTTCAGCAGTACCGCAGAGAACCCAATAAAGGTGTTTCGGTAAGGATGCTTAAAGTGTTTTTGTGAGATTGTTCTTTGAATATAAATAAAGGGATGAGGGGCCCTATACTGTAAAGGTACTCTAATATATATTTATGTGCAGGCTGAGGCCATGCTGAATGAGTTTCTGAATGAGCGAGGACCTGAAGCAAACAGCATCCTCTACACAGACACAAAAATCACTGAAAATGACAGAAAGATTCAAGGTAAATCTTTTTTTATTTGCATTTCATTAGAAAAAAATTGCATGTGAAATGGAAACCAAACCGAAAACCTTACTCAAGAGCATTTCTAGGGCTTCTTGGAGTTCAGGAGGTTTGGTAGTAGCATCATATTTCAAGTCATGTTTCTCATTTTCTATTTTGATTGACAGAGGAAAAGGAAAAGAATGCTCTGCTGCAACAGAATTTGAAAGAGGAAGAAGAGAAACGCATCGAGAGTGAGCGAATGAGGAAGGCAGAGATGGAGCGGCAGGAGGACCAAATTAAGCAGATGCAGGAGAAGTTCAACAAGGAGCTGGAGCAGCAGCAGCAGGAGATGGAGAAAGCCATTGAGTGCAAACTAAATGAGCAGCAGGAGATGGTAAAGAAAGGCTTTGATGAGAGAGCTGATCTCCTGAATGAAGAGATAACGAGTCTAAAAAAAGAAAAGGAAAGTTCCGGTGGTTTTATGAAGGAATATGTAATGCCTCTTTTAGGAACTGTGACAGAACTCCTTCCAGCTTTCCTTAATTATAGAGTGCTGATGAAAGGACTCAAAAAAGTATAATTACCTCTTCAATGCAAATCTCTTTTACATTACACATTGATTTATTCATATAGCTTACAAGTCACAAAGTATTTAGTAGGACTGTGTTTTGTTTGTTAATGAGTAGTGAATTAATTCACATACTTGGTGTACTGTATGCTGTGTCCTAAAAGAATGTACTTTGTTGCTGGTGATGGGGAAATCTATAGTTTTTAGCAAGTAGTAAAACATACAAGTTCACAATTATGTTAGTGTTTAGTAGATTTCTATTTCACATTGTGTCACACGGTTTTTGTTTAGATGTCAGCATTGCATTCTTTTAACAATTAAATTTATCAGATAAAATATGATTTAACTTTACTATGAACAGGATACAAGAAATGACCACATCTTGTCATCCTTACATAGTGGCATACATTTTCATAGGTGTTCTCAGGAATGTCCTATTGGTTTTTTAGTTTATGTGTAAAATAAGGTCTTTGGTGAACATTATTTTAAGAGACTGTTCTACAGAAACTACATAGTCATACCACCTTTTTGTTTTCATTGCAACTTTTAATGCAAGAACTTCAATGGTTGTCAAGTGCATCTTTGTAGTTGTAGTCCTTATGCCATTGGCAGTTTTGCCACAGAACTTTGTTTTGGTTGTATTTTAGCATTTTATTAAACATATGATTCAAATATATAAAAAATAAAAAATAAATAAAACATTCTGCATGAGTTGTATTTTTTAGTAGTAGTTGAAGTATTTTAAGGCGGCTTAATACCAAATAGATATTTTTACAACATTTTCAGCAACTACATTCAGGAATGTACAGCCATGGTAAGAAACATACTCAGAAGGCAGGAATTGTTCAAGCTTCTTGAGAGGTTTGTTGTTAGCTAGGCTAGATATAAAAATATATATATAAAAAAAAAAAAAAAAAAAAAATATATATATATATATATATATAGTGGGGCATTAGCCACCAATTGTGCAAGTGCTCCCACTTAAAAAGATGAGAGAGGCCTGTAATTTTCATCATAGGTATACCTCAACTATGAGAGACAAAATGAGAAAGAAAAAAAGAAAATACAGAAAATCACATTGTCTGATTTTTAAAAAATGTATTTGCAAATTATGGTGGAAAATAAGTATTTGGTCACCTACAAACAAGCAAGATTTCTGGCTCTCACAGACCTGTAACTTCTTCTGTAAGAGGCTCCTCTGTCCTCCACTCGTTACCTGTATTAATGGCACCTGTTTGAACTCGTTATCAGTATAAAAGACACCTGTCCACAATCTCAAACAGTCACACTCCAAACTCCACTATGGCCAAGACCAGAGAGCTGTCAAAGGACACCAGAAACAGAATTGTAGACCTGCACCAGGCTGGGAAGTCTAAATCTGCAATAGGTAAGCAGCTTGGTGTGAAGAAATCGGTAACGCTTTAGATTACAGCCCGCAAAGAACTACGTAAGTAAACTGAATTTACGGTGTAAGTTTCTGTAATTATAGTGTACCTATATATAACGAACATGTAGGTATAAGGGAAGAATATGTTAAATTTGTGTAATTAGGGGGTAACAAACCAGATATGCAACATGCAAAGAACTACATAACTATACTGAAATTACGGTGTACGTTTCTGTAATTATAATGTACCTACAGTATTAAAGCACGTACGTGTAGGGAGAACATATGTTACATTTTTATAATTTGAATAACAACCAGATACGCGACCTGCAAAAAACTGTAAGCAAACCTAAATTACGGTGTTAACAGGTATCTCTATTACTGTGCCAGGCATAAATCATACGTTTGGTGTATTTACACGTAAGCTTTTTTAAATTACTGGTAAAATACACTCTTGTTCCATGTAATTACAGGGTAAGTGCGCCATCTGCGGGCTGTAAATTAAAGTGGCGATTGTTCCGCTCTTGTTCAAAGAAGTTACAGGGTAAGTAGACATCTGCGGGCTGTAAATTAAAGTGGCGATTGTTACCCCCTTGTTCAACGAAGTTACAGAGTAGGTACAATACATATACGCACAATCTGAAATTATATCTCAAATATATCTAAACATATTTTTTAAAGTTGCTAATCTCACTCCTACCACTAAACCTAACGTTAACTATGACTGTACAGTAATAAAAATATAAAAGACAGGAAAGTGCAATCATAATCATTTATTTATTGCAAAAATGTCAACAGCTGTACAAAAAAGTAATCCAAATAACGATGCGTCTGCAGCCACAGTCCTCTCTGGCGGAATACTGTAGGTTTGAGGTGCAGTAGGATGAGAGCAGAATTTAATTTTTTTTTTTTTTTTTTTTTTTTTTTTTTTTTTTTTTATTGACAATAAACATAACAAAAGACAATATAATTTATAAACAACAAACAAACCAAATGACAGACAAATGGACATACATGCAATGTGTTGAATAACAATACTCCCCCATCCTCCAATACATGTAAGAAATAAGTAATAATAATAACAGTAGTAGTAATGGCAATAATATATTATATAAATCCAGCATGTATCCATTGCTATTTTTTTTTTCCATTTGAATATATGTAAAGTTCAAAGTATATATTTTATTTTTATTTTTTTTTTCCTTCCCTTTCCCTCCCCTCCCTCCTCTCCTCTTTCTTTATCTTTCCCTCTCTCCCCTCCTTTTTTTTTCTTTTCTTCTTTTCTCCTCCCTCCCCTCCCTTCCTTTCTTCCTTCCCCTTCCTCTTTCTTTTGTTACCATTGCTGTCACCACCGTTGTCTTGAAAATATAGCTTATATAGTAAGTACATTTAAAAAAAAAGCTAGAAAAAAAATAAATAAATAAAAATAATAATCTTTAAACAGGGAAAGAAAGAGTGAGGAGGGAGAGATAATTTAAATTGTTAATCGCTGAAAATATTATTCAGATTATTGTCTTGATCCACTCCTCAAAGGCGCCCACGCATCATTTCAACACATTTCACCATAAAAACGGCATGTCGTAATCTGTGACGAATGCAGGCGAGAGCCAATGAACGTCCGATTTTCCTGTCGCAAAATTCACTACAGCACGGGTTTATGGCTGATGCTGCTGGACTCGCTGTTCGAGATGCAGATGAAGATCGCCGGATAAAGGCTTGAAATTGGGTCTGGTCCTCGCAAATCGTATGGATTCTGAAGATCTGGGTTACAGCACACGAATAAAATTGTTTCATTTTGTAATTAAGATGCGTGTTCCGTGTATTTTATGGTTCTGTTGTTAGTCACAGCATGTCAGAGAAAACGCCTTATGTGTCCCACCACGGCAAACGAAGTTAATATTACATGAATGATTAAATGATTGCAGAAATTTTATGTATTTTAAGGGTTTAAAGTGTAGTCTTGATAACATTATGTAGACCTATAGTTTAGTGTCTGTAAAAACGTAAATAAATGTATGTTTTGTAGAACCACATTTTACGTAAAATACATACGAATTATTATGAGGTCACGTTGCTATGTATTGTGTACC